>NW_026251824.1:0-89361 GCF_025024155.1 Gamsiella multidivaricata
AAACTCGCCTTTGGATGCGTTATTGGTGGAGGAGGTACAGTCTCGTCTTTCGCTTTGGCAGATCGAAGGATCTCTAGTTCTCTCTTCATATCCTCAGAACGCACCTCCAGCGACTGGTTCCTCCTGTGCACTTTGCTCAGTTCAGTCTATGGCAATCCAAGAAATATTAATAAAAAAAATAAAAAAAAAGGCCGTCAACGCCTCAATACAAGGATAACATGATCACCCTTGCCAGACGAACCAATCCATCGATGCAATAAACCGTTTGTGCAGGGCCTACCTGGACATCCTCCAGCTCCTGCGCCATCTGCTGCATGGATTCCTCCGCCTCCGGATCCCTCCGCGACTGTGTCTCGCCCGCGATAATCTGGTCCGTCATCTGGTCAATAACCTCCCGCTGCTTCTCACACATCCCGCCCAGTCTCTGTAGCATCCCCAGTGCCTCACAAAGCCCTCCCCTTTCTATCATTGGGTCGTCCAGTCCGTCCAGGGAGGTCTCCAGTGTGGACGAGAGCGGCACTAGGCCCAGTCGTCGTAGCATACTCTTCAGTTCCTTGACGGTGTTTTGCACTTGCTATTATGGGGGTGATATAAACTCATAGATAATTTAGTCCGTAAGGTCAAGGAACTGGTATTAGGAAAAAAAAAAAAAACAAAGTAGGCAAAGCAGATAAATCTCCTTCCTCTTTCTCTCACAACGCACTTTGTTTCCTTCATCTTGTGGTGTGGGTATTGTCGCGTTCGATTTCTTGCCAGAAGAGCCAGTCTGCTTCATGAGCCGCGTAAACCGGGTGGGTCCTAGAAGAGACTGCGTCGTTCTGGGAGCGGTGATCGCCTCTGTGATCGCGTCTATTGGTGGCTCCTCTTCTACTTGCTCAGTTGGCTCCTGATCCTTTTTGTCGGCGTCTTCATCGTCCTGTGGTATACCAGATTCGGGCTCGGGCTCAGGTTCAGACCCAGGTTTCGGCTCAAATTCCTGTTGTGGCTTGAATTGCGGCTCTGGTTCTGGCTCCGGCTCTGGCTCTGGTTTTGACTCTGACTCTGATTCTGACTCTGACTCTGACTCTGACTCTAACTGAGGTTCTGGTCGAGACTCTGGCTCGAGCCCTGGCTCTGGCTCTTGCTCTGGCTCTGAATCCTCGTCATCCAAAACCTCAGCCGGTAGCTGAATATGCCGACCGAGCTTGCTCTTGGATGGTTGTCTGCTTATGCCTGCACGACTGATCCCCTGAAACGGTTTCATTGCTGAGCGAAAAACAGGTTTCGGCGCCTCCGTCGTAGACCTATCACTATCTCTTTCTCCAGACACCCTCCTCGGCAAGGGTATAGATGTCCTTAATCCCGGTCCGACTCTCATCGGAAGTCCTGATTTTGGCGTTGGTGGTTTGAAGCTCTCTTTTTTTTAAAGGAAAAAGAAAAGACTCTCCGCATGAGTAATCACGTTCACATCAAATAGCTCATAGTCACTGTTAGAGTGCATTGAAGTCCCGTTACCATCTATCGACACAGATCGCACAGGCTTTCCTGGCCTGGACGAGTTCTCTATAGGTGGCCGTACAGGTAACAAGGTCCGTTTTTGCATGGGAGACGCCTTGGGCGCTGCTCTAGGATCCCGCTATTTCATCAGTAGGTATCAGAAAGACAACCCCTTCCTTCAGTGTCAATTTCTATTGACTCCAATGATAGAGACTCCAATGGGCTCGAATAAAAAGTAGTGATGATATATATATTACCACGCTCGCAACATATCGCTTTGACGTGCTTCCTGACCACTCTCGAAAGTGATCCTCGTTGGCGTCGTCCGCAAGAAGCATCTGCTGTTCCGACTGCTGTTGATTGTGGTATCTTGTCGGACCAAAATCCGGCGAATCCTCGTATTCCACTGCCTCCTGGGATCCACCGATGAGATACCTCATAATAGAGGTCGCTATGGTATATGAACAACGAATCATATGTCCTATGAGCAACCTAAACCAGATGTCGCACACAGATGTTGACTGTATCGCTTGCAGGGTAAAAACCATCATGTCATGTCCATCCCATGCTTGTCGTACCTGAATTATCGTCCGTCCGATGTGCTGCTCCACGCATCGGTCCCCGCTGGTATCTGTTCTGGTGCGAAACATTCCCGTCCACGATATCCGCAATCAGATCCAGGTCTGCATTGTCGATACTGTCGTCCTCTTCGTCGCGGTCGTGATCGTGGTCGTGGCCATGGTCATGGTCGTCACCATGCAGATGGAGCATATGAAAGTTGTCATCGCGCGTAATGCTGGGATGGTCCAAAGATCTTCCTGACGCCCCATGCGGGTTAAAGTCCTCCGAGTACGTCAGCGAGTCGTAATCGCGCGAGGGGTCCCAATCCGTCGCCATCGCACGCTTGTCTTTTGTGTGAAGGCTCAGCAATGGGGTGAAAAGAGCAAGGTGGGGAGCAGCAGGCGGAGAGAGGCTTCATAAATTAAGGTTCACCACACTCGCACGTTGCGCGATCTGCTCCAAGGCGTCGACTGGAGCCTCAGTGCAAAAAGCTCATTTTTGACTGTATGAAGACGGTACAGATCCTCGCTCATGGACCCTAGTCCTGATCGCTGCTACTGGAATCCCCCTCCAATGGTCCCTGCCCGCACCTGACGCATTAGTCCTTCGACTTTGTGCGACTATGGCCCATAAATTCGTATTCGTGCTGACCCTAGCCCTAGTCCAAAACTCGGCATTGGAGGTACTGCAATACCCAAGTTAAGCGTAAGACTCATTGGTAGACCCGCACACAACTTGTACAGTCGAAACCTGTCAGTTCGATCAAAGTTGAGTCCTAGTTCCTGCAGATCTGTCAATTCTCCAATCCGTGAACATATTAGATCCCAATCATGCTCTTTGAAGCAATCCTTCGTTCTTAGGAGTGATCACATTGCCGGGTTGGTAAACAATACGCGCGGAAGCATCAAATGAATAACCCGCGCATTGACGGATACCTAAGACCTTCTAAGATCTTGATACCTGAGCTATACTTGACAAACACCTTGATGGTCGATCGGTAGGGTAGAGTAAGTTTGTCAGTTGCCTACAGGAGCTCTGCAGCGACCAGATATTTTCGCTTCCAGTTAAAATCTGAGTTTACTTCAACGACCTCCTCTAGAGTTCCGACGATAGGTCCTCAGCCCTCAATGTAACCGACCAGCATCGAACGGTTTGCAAGAGTGTAAGGATCAAGCAACTACCCCCACCACCACCACCACCACCACTTCCTAACCCGCCTATAGCGTCCTTAACGTCCCCGCTGCCTCCGATGACATGTTGAATATTAGAGCATCGATCGTGAAGGGCATCGAGGAGGTCCTTTGCTTCCCTGGTCCGATCCAAGGGGACTCTTAGTTTGGTCAAAATGCAAGGGCGGTTTCCTTGTGATTTGGATGTGTGCCTCCGGGAGCAGGCTTTGCAGCAAGGCCAAGGCTGGTATGAAAATTCGATCCGCTGGTACCCACGGCCATTGTTCTGAGAATATTCGTCGTGTTCATTCATGAGTCTCTGACAGCTCTAAAGTCAGAGAAGATCGACATTTTGTATTTGCACGGACACGATCGATTTACCGCCATTTGAAAAGACAGCCAAGACTATCGATGAGCTCTACCGCGAAGGGCGTTTCGAGCACGCAAGGCACGTCAACTTTGGTGGATTGGCATGCCGCAGTATTTATTTTTAGTACTTCAGCTAGCTGATGGGTCTATGTGCCTTGTCTTGCTAGTTAGGATTGTCTAACTATACTTCTTAAGAAGCCACCCAGACCTACGGGATATGCGAACAGGCACGGCCTTTGAAACTCGTTTTAATGTATTGACATGCCGTTATTAGGACAATCTAGTTGCTCGTTCGGTAATTCTGGAGCTCCTCCCACGCTTGATACAGCTCGGAATTTAGATTTAGGCCTTCCATCCCATTGAGGGGTGGATTGCTCTCGCACAAATATAAGCTCGAGGGGGAGGTCATTGAGGTGTGGCCACTATGGCCCCAAGGTAAGCTGTGAATATGTGCGCTGCTTACGGCTTCCCAGCCATTACTACTTTGATAACGCGTAAATAGACCGCTTACGGATTCTAACACAAAAGTTGAAGATACCACTCGCTTGGCTGACGCTGCTCATTATCTTTCTCTCCTATCTCCCTCCTTGCTGAAGTAGCTTCCGTGAACGGCACTGGAGCAAGCTGAACATGGAGGACGTTCGGATTCTGGGAAAAGCTCTGCAGACCGACCAATTGGCGTTTACTAAGGCGACCTTGCGATAGGCGAGGCTTTGCTCGGGACTTGAGGCCAAGGATGGGGGGCTGTGATTGGAGCATTAAACCTGAGGCATTTAGAGGAGAATCTGGCGGATTTGGGAAAAGTGCTCTCCCTCAGACCATGGCCGATGCCTTTGGCCAAACATGGAACGCTGTCTGATAAACTAGCAATGAGCGATCCACATATGCTATGACAAATACAAGATGCTGCAAGGATCGCGTCAACGTTGTGTCTGATCAGAAAAGGTATCTTGGGCGTGGTATGGTTACACAAGATGGTCGGATTTGTCCACATGCCTTTTAGGCGTGCTCCGGGATACCCATAGGTTGACGCTCACTTTTCACTTCGACTCTCTTCGACCATCGCCTCGCTCTTCTCCTGCCAGCCCTCCCTTTGCTCTTTATCCTGCGTTCGCAACTCAGCAGTAAAGCCATGTCTACGGCCAAGTTATCCCTACCTCTTGACACTACGGTCAGCATTGTCGATAATGCAGTCCGCCCATCCACTTCCTCGCCAGCAACCAGCCCACCCCTCACATCTACCAGATGTCGCCACCTCCTTATCTTCGGATACAACACCTTTCAGTTTTGCTTCTCCATCGCCATGTTTTCTCTCCTCTTGCGGCTGATGTCCGTGCTCCCCAAGAACGTACCGAACAACAACCCACTATCGGATGCTATGGTTCAAATGCTTTCTGTCGAAGGCTGGATTCTAGTAGTCTACCTTGTATGGGGTCCATGTTATTTTCTACTAGGGAACACGAAGAACCTTTGTTCACCTTTCAGAACTCCATATCTCACCTATCAATATCTGCAGCAGGCGAGAAGAAGTACGGCTCGGACCCCGGATACCATAACGAATTTGGTAACAGATCAAGGTCGCGAGGAGAGCTTTTTCGACGGACACAGATCGCAGCGGCACCAGGAATGCGGCGACAACCAACTGGAGCCGGATAATCTCTCACGCGCCATGAAATCGTTCGGAAATGCGGCGGCCCTTGAAGACGGAAAGGCAGCAGCGATCGCAATGACCACGGATGTGGAGTTATCGCCGACTCTGCAGTTCGACTATCGCTTTGTGGTGTTTGAGGTGGTTCTTGCTGTTATTGTACATTTGGCGACACTGACTTTATTCGCAAGATGGACCATAGTCAACTTCAGAGCTATCCGCCAGGCCGCGAGTATGACCAACCAGATAGTGGCGAACAACACATCGCTATACTCAAACGTGCCCGCACAGACCGTATCCAGCATCTGGAGTTGTGTTCAAGTTCAATCGCTGCCGATGGAGATCCAGGATGTGTTGACGAACGTGACATTATGGAATAAGGCCGAGAACGGATGCACGCTACATCGAACAACTATCGGGTTAGGGATATTTGATCTATCGGTTATCATTGCAGAGTGCCTAATCAACTTGTTGTGCCTCTCGATTTTGATTTTGGTCAGTCCGCGGCGTATGGCAGCGCGCAAGGCGAAAGGGGTAAGCCAGGGACCAAGCAATGAGAAAGACAGCTCCACGATTGGCAGACAGGAAATCTCGAGCGACAATACGGATGTAAAAGAATCGGCAGACAGACAAAGCGAGGACTTGCCGCACTATTATGCAGGCGGCACTAGTGTTGGTCCACCAAGCTATAAGACATCTTCGTATGCATCGTCAACCTCCTCAACACCATCCGTACTCAGCTAAAGCGGCATTGGCAAAAATAAAGTGAGTCCTAAAAACGCGGAATGTCAGATCCTTTGGCTTGTAATCGGGAGTGTGTGCTCGACCGTTTAGGACGACCCTGGTAGACTATTTTCATGCCCCCACATCGCACTCGATTTCTCCAGGTATGCGAGTCAAATTTAGGGAGTACGCAAAACACAGCTCCTTCTACAGGACATGTATCTTTCTCAAGATAGTAGTGGGCACCATCCAACCATTGCGGGCGTTGACTTTTTTTTTTTTAGTTGCTGTTGTTCAAGGATAGTCCGTAATGCTCGCTTTCCGCACTGACCCATTTTGCAAAACATCCACAAGCTCAGTGTCACATGAAAGTATATTTCACTTATGATGCCATTCATTTTGACGAGGATGTGCAAAAATGGCTGTTGAAGTCCATCTCAGCTGGGATGGTTTATATTCTCGCTTATGAGCTGCAGCCCTGGTCGCTGCTGTTGCAACCACCTCCAATGATCCTGCTTGCACTCGCGGTAGTAGTCCTGCGGTTCAGAAACGATAAACTCGATCTCCTGCAACTTTGGCCACTCTCGTTTCATAAACTCGCACTCCTCGCGTCCCATTCCTGCCCAGAGCCGCTTTGTAATCGCCAGTCGCCGCAGTTTCTTCAGTCCTTGAAGGTGCCTTAGCGCCAGATCGATCGTCATACTCGTCGAGAATAAATTAACGCTCCCCTCTCCGTCGTGCCGTCGGAATTTCGGATCGATATCAAGTCCCAACTCTACAAGGTTTCTCATCGCCCCAATCCGTGAGTACATCCCGTCCAGGCACTCCCGCATCAGCGACTCGTCGTCCTCATCACGGCATGCCCGGTCAACGTTACTGGAGAGCGTTAGGCGGAGGACTCGAAGATTCGTGCATACCCAGGACGTTTGCAACATGTCTGCGTACGACAGCCTCGTTTCACATACATTCTTCCCGCCGATCTGCAGACCAAACTTCGTCAGCTGCCCACAGGCACTCAGCAGTCTCTGGATGCTGTTGCTGCTAATATAGCCCGTCAATGGAATCACGATCTCCTCCAGGGTCCCGTGGTGTTCTAAAAGCGCGTCCACAATCGGTGTATGGCAAAGGAGGTATGAAGCATGATACACCCTGAGACCGCTTCCGACGCTGGGTCCCTTACAGGCCCGCAAGAAGGCAGCGACTGTATTCGACATCGGCCATGAAAGATGATTCCCTGTATTGCCTCCAAATATATGTCGAATATTGAGGCTCCGGGTGTGAATGATGTCCACGAACTTTGTCGCGGTTTCGTGTGAAACCCAGGGGATTCTTAGTTTGGTCAATGTGCGGGGTGAGCTCAGTATGATTCGGGTGTAGTGATTGAGAGGCAGGTGCTGCGGCACGACCAATGTCCTTAGGCGAGACTCGGCTGAGATCAATTGCCCGTCCTGTCGGATCCTCACTATCATCTTGCTCAGTGCGGAGCTCTCGCCCAGATGATCAGCAGTGCTCATCTCGAAATAGCACTCCAATTCCTGAAGCGATCGCGAACACAGGCACCTCCAGATCAGTTCCATTGCCGGCATCCGTGGCATCGGATCCTCGTCATCGCCCACGAGCGTCAACTTCTCGAGTCGAGGTAAACATGTCTGAAGAGATTTAAATAGCCTCTCGCACGCTGTCGACGATTTGAGGATAGCCGCAGGAAGACTAAGCACAGAAAGATTAGGGTTCATGTCCAAGAGTGTCAGGATTTGGAGGTTGGGAGAGGAAGAACCGGTGATCCAAGAACGGCTCCCTCCATCTTCGGGGCCCACATATATTTCGAGCCGCCTCAGGTTCTTGCATGATATTGCGACGCTCGGCGTCGCGTCTGTTGTCGTTGAAGTGGTCGGCTCCGTCGTTGTTGCCGCCTCTGTAGATGTCGTAGTCGAGTCATTGTCGGCCGCACTTGGTTCCGTTTCAGCAAGGACGGTGTTCAGGATCTCCTCCGCAAATACAGTTACCGTGAGGTCCTGAATATCCTGCAAGTGTCGCCTCAGAGCCTTGGCGAAGTCGGAGTCGATATAAGCGAGTGATTCGATGCGGCGGACGGCAACGTCGTACTCTTTGTCTGTGCTGTATTCCATGGGTTCTTGAATCGCAAGTCTTTGATACAGCAGCGGGGCGAAACGAAGGCGCAAGTTCCTACTGACACGGACGCATTGGGCTATCGAGTATGGTGTCAGGTATTCCGCGACCGCTTCAGTCAGCTTAGGAACTTCGAAGATGGATTTTGGTGGTGGCATTGCTGTTTATGAGGGAGGAGAATGGAAAATGAAAGTCGCATCCCTTTTAAAGGACAAGCGGAGGTATGATTGCTCTGAATAGCCGCAGTCGCCATCTCTTCACATTTGGTGGAAACGGCGCGCTATCCGAATGCCATTCCCCTCTCGATGGGCAACAACCTTGTTCTCAATCATTAGCCAGTTTGCGAAACCATTTTTTGATGAATGATAGAGTTCACTTTTGAGTTTCTAATAAAAGGCTAAGTGTGCAGGTACTCTAATTAAGAGAGTATATGAAGCGTTTGCTCAGGAACCGCAGCCATGGCCCCTGCTGTTGCAACTACTTCCAATGATCCCGCTCACATGTCGGCGAAGTGGGTCTTTCTATTTAGAAACCTCGAGCTCGAGCCTGTACGCTCCTCTGTAAATACCAACTACTGCGGCATCTTCAGCCATGGCAGATGTCATAGTGCCGAGTCGACCTTAAGACTTGTAAACAGAACCATGGTTAACTATGATGATCGAAAAAAAAAGTCAAGGCCCAGATCTTTTAGATACCCAGGCGTCCCTATCTGATAACATATCAACACTGGAGACTTCTACACATGTAGTTCCCTGTCCTTCTGGGGTATGTGATTGTCAGCTCAGTTGATAATATCGGAGAGTTTCGATCAAGATACCTCAGAAGCCATGGAAATCCCAGGGCTTCTCTTGGATGTCTCTTTACCTGAGATAAGCTACCCTTGAAGTTTTCCAACATGACGGGCATGTAAGAAGTCTACAGTCATCACCCACCATCCCCATCCATGCTTCTAGTCCACATTGCTTCCGACCAGATGTTGCGAGTTAAGGGAACAGTCTTAAATAAGATCTCAGGTTCCAGGGCGTTCCCGACTTTAATCCAGAGGATCTTGATTTTAGTCAGAATCAGCGTGTTGATAGAAGCAACAACGATGAAACCATCGACTGAAACGCAATGTTCTTCCAATCTAAAATATCGGTATTTGCTGAACTCGAGGTTCTCATCGAAATCACAGTAGAGCTCCTGTAGCGACTCCAATGACGGGCATGTCCAAACAAAGGTCAATCGTTGACTCTAACAGGACATCCTTCTCGAAAACACCAATCGGTGACAGGCACCTGGATCGGGGTATTTACGTTTGAAGGGACCCCAAGAGTCGTTCGCATGCCTTGCTTGATGTTAGTATGGATGTTAGAAGGCTGAGTGCGATGATGTTGTGGTTGTTGCTCAAGAGGATATGGGTTCCGCTCCTAATAGCAATATGCCGGTTGGGGGGCTGGTAATGCAGCCACAAAAAACTCGAATGTTAGGTCCTGAATATCCTGCAAGTGGGCGTCTCAAAGCCTTGGTGACATCGCTTTCGCAGCGGCTTCAGTCAGCTCGGAGAAGTGCATTCAGATCTGCTAAAGAAAAGATTTCAGTGCTATGCTTATTGGGAGCACCAAGCTTGGACACATCCACCAGAAAAGGCTTCACGTTGGCTCTGGACATGCAGGTCTGAGGAACAGATCTGGCAGTAGCAACTGGCCCGACCGCCAGAGCGTGTATGATAGGATGATCGCATAATGAGGTGGGTGGAATTCAATAGAGCGGCCTTGCCCTTCTCCACACTCAAACGCCCCTTGAAATTTACTGGTCCCTTATTCGCTCTAGTTCAGGCACAAACATATTCTTTCTCCATTCCACCTCAACAACAGCATCAGCATCACACCAGCTCGTACTGCACGCAGACAGTACAGCAGCAGAGAAACGAGCTCATTCACAGGACACATCGCAATGCAATTCACAGGGAGCCGCTACATCGTCGCCGGCGTCACCCTCCTGATCGCATACATCGCCCTCACAAGCCAGATCTTTGTCTTCATTCCATGGTTCCGGACTATCTCCCTCACAAGAACCCTTCAGGTCCTGGTGCCTTTCAACATTGGCGTGGCGTTTATCTACTGGAACTATTACCTTGCTTGCACAACTGAACCTGGCTCACCGCCGCCTGGTTGGGGGGTATGTAAATTTCTCCCTTGTTATCACTTGTCTGACCACAGGTCTGAAGCCATGCATTGGAATGGAGTATTGACAGCTGTCTTCTTTGTCGAAATTACTGGAGGGTAGGCCCCTGAGGTAGTGGAAGTGTGTGAAGAATCTGAGGGCAGGGATCAGGAGGACAGACTTAAAGCAGAAACATCAACAGCGGCTGATGCAATAGGAGCAAAAACAGACAACATTGAGCATGGCCACTCGACCTCCATCAACCACAAGGAACCGCACCGCTTGAACCATAGACAAAAGAACCATCCTGACCCAAAGGGCTTCAAGACAACCTCGACCAATCTAATCAAAAAGAAGACGCCTCTACCACGGTACTGCAGGACATGCGAGGCCTTTAAGCCGCCTCGGTCGCATCATTGCAGGGTTTGCAAGAAATGTGTCCTAAAAATGGATCACCATTGTCCATGGATCAACAACTGTGTGGGACATTACAATTACGGGCATTTCATCCGCTTCATCACCTGGGTTTCGATCACGACGGGTTCTTGTATGGTCCTACTGCTCTGGAGGTTGGTGGACGCAGTCCAGAACGAGACCTACTACATGGTAAGGTGCAATGCTCATGTAATCTATTTCAAAATGACGATGCTCCAGGGCCCCTTTTATTTACTCCGCTAGTTATTTTGATATGGCTTTAACTTTATATTCCACGGTCCTATAGTACACTGGCGATGGTCCAACAAAGACACAGATCGTTTTCATGGCCGTGAACATCGTCGTAGACGGAGGCGTGCTTTTGGCGGTCGGGTTTTTGACAATATACCACCTCTGGAGCATGATCAGCAATACTTCGACGATCGAGGTCTGGGAACAGGAAAAAGTTGACGCCATGATCAAAAAAGGAAAAATCAGAAAGGTACCGGGCATTATTTTCCTCTCTATCGGTTTTCTTTCCATCGCCATTATCTTCAAAATAAGTACAGGTAATCGAACCAGTCGCTGATGCTGTCCTGTACAAATCATAGGTCAAATATCCCTACGATGTTGGTTGTCTCCGCAATTATCGTCAGGTCCTGGGGGAGAGCACTTGGTTTTGGTTGTGGCCACAATCCATGGTCGGCTCAGGCACAGAGTTTGATGTCATCCAAGACAAGGATGCGGCACTGATTTGGCCACCGCGCGAGTACCAGACATCTAAGAAGCAGGACAGGACGTTCGTTTCAGAATACGCATCTTCTTCGATTCGTCACCGTCGCAATAGGGATCTGAGCTCAATGGAAACACCTGTCAGTCCAGATGGTAACGCCAGCAATAGAAGGAGCAGGAGCGGCAGAGACGATCGTGCATCGGCAAGGCCGCCGTCTCATTTCCCTACCCATGTTCGTCGCGGTAGCGAGGGCTGGATTGTTCAGGATTTGACGGTTCAGCAGCGTGCAGAATTATATGACAAGCAGATGCAGTATCAGCGTGAGAATGAAAGGCACCATGATCAAGAGGATGGAGAAGATGAGGACTACCTGGAGGGTTTGTCAGACATTGAAGACGGCGTCTATGGGGGACTTCCTGGTGGGATGCAGGGCAGCCGTCATTATCAGGAGTCCGAGGATTACAACGACGATGGTGCTCAGCGCGATGGGGATGAGGCGCAGGAGAGTTCAGAGGAAGACAATGATATCCCCTACGATGTTGCCAGCGATGAGTACGATGATGATGGATACGGTGACAATGATGAGTATGAAGACGAAGATTTTGACGAGCAGAATCCTTATCTCGCCTATGACGAGGACGAAGAAGAAGGGGATGAGCAGGAAGGCGATGTGGACGATGATGAGGTAACTCTCCAGGGCCAGGATCGACACAAGATCGGGCGCTTCTTTGATCACCTCGATAATTCTGGCACAGCATTTGATGGACGGGAAATTGACGAGTGGGACGAAGGCGAGGGTGTGGATGTGGGATGTCGACCTCCAGGGCTGAATGGGGCCGATATATCATCTACGCTGCAGCGCGAGCCCAAGAAGAAGACCTTTTATACCATGCTGGTCGAGCGCGAACAGGCACTGAAGAAGCAGAAGGCGAAGGATTACAGTAAATAGTGTTAAACCTTGATATGAACTTGCACGAGCCACGATGCTTCTTTCTCCACGATAGCATGAACACTTGATAACGCCATGATTCCAAATTCGTCCTCTGCCGTGGTACGACGGTTAAAAGCTGCCACAATTAATTTCCTCCGCTCATTAATTCGACGTTAACACGATAATGCCGCTCTTTATTTTCTTTTAAACAATTGTCTGCGTGAAGATGATGGTAATAGTAGGGATGTGAATAAGCACTGGATCAAGCAATGTTGGATGCGCGAAGGTTGTGGACAATGCTGTCTGATTCTTCCAGCTTGTCAAACCCTTTACAGTGTTTGACGACGATCTTTTTGTTGGTCTCCTGTGCATGTCCACCTAGCAACATCTCATCCATGACTTGATATGCCTAGTGAGAAAGGATTTGATATTCATATGAAAAAAAAAAAAAAAAAAAAAAAAAATGATCAGAAACTTGATCTTTGTACCACGGGGCCGCTCCATATAGCTCCCTTTGGGGTGTCACCACAAGTAGCATGGTTCATGCTTCTTCCTTTGCTTACCGCGGAGTAATTGTAGATGATGTCGAGTTCGCACACGTTTCCAAAGTACTGATCCAGGCATTCGACATATTTGTGAAGCACTTCCAGTCCTGACAGCTCATTGTCGTTCCAGTCGATTCCAAAGCAAAAGAACAGCGAAGCGTATCTATATCGACAATAAAAAGAAAATAAAACGATTAGCGTGAGAAATTCAGGGCATACGTATCAATCCAATACCCGTTTCAACCCAAGAGTCAACTAAACCAAAACACATCCCAAGTCGTTTCCATAAAGGCATCCTCACCTCTTGTAAATGGCCTTTCCTCGTGCCTCGCGCCTTCCCTCGAGCTCCAGAATGTTGCACATGCCTCGTTTTCTTGCCAGGATCTGTGTCACGACATCCTGACTGAGCGACGCCTTTTGTTTATCCGTCATGTATTGGTACCACCGCGTAAGGCGGATCTTGCCCTGTCTGTTGAAGATGAGAATGAAGTTGATCTAAAGTCGGACACGCCAAAAGAAAGCAGGAGGAGTAGGAAGGAGGCCCGGTTAGGCAGGGACAGCTGAACTGCGTATTATACGAGACGGAAACCATTGTAGCGGTGTGCCACCCCCTGTGGTTCGAGAAAAGGCCAGATTCAGGGTAGAGCATGGCTCCTGTGGTTGCTGCAGCATCATCAGTACCATCGCGCGTCGTTAGGAGATCTAATTGGTATTCTGGCCCTTCTGCTAAGTCGAAATAAAGGGGTTTTCGCTGCAAATATGTATCCTGCAAGAGAAGAGGTGATGCTGGCGCGATAACGAACGGTAGATGAGTGATGAGATGTGGTATGAGGAACTCGAAGGACGAATGATGATGCGAACGTGCAAGTTGAAACCTGTCATCCCCCTGGAAAGCTCACTTTCAATTGCAACAGTCACTTGCTGCTTTCCCCCCCCCTCCTCCACATGGCATTAGGCGCGTTTTTTGTATAACCGCTTCGTACCGGGGTCCCCTAGAACACCATCTATGCCAATGGACGCTTTTTTTTCCTCTGTCCAAGCAATCGCCGGTTGCTTGTTTCAATGGTCGCTCGAAAAGTCATCCCCTGGCGCCGTCAGCCTGGTTAAGGGAGTGCACGATGTGCTCGATTGCTCTGCAAGGGACAAGGAACCCCCATTGAAGCTGTCGCAGTCGGGCTATACAATAGACCTGGATACGTTCCCCGTCCCTTCAGTTGTATCTTCTGAACCTGGAGACTCGCAGCAGTAGCATATACCTCAATGTGCAATTTGCTATAGCCTGGAACATGGCTATATACATGGAGTAATTGAGAGCCGGCACTTTTCAAACCCAAATTTAGAACGAGCTGCGAGCAGGGAACTGTACGCGCGCAATTGAAGATGGTGTAGCAAGTGCCTGGTTCAGGACTGATGGCATCTGCGGGAAGGTCAGATGGGAGGATGGTCTAAGAAGATGGGAGGAAAAGTAAGGGCGGGGGATGGGGATGGACGTGAAGGAGGGTACACGAGAAGCAAGCAAGGAGCATGGTATAGTATAGTTGTGTGATATTTTTGCGCCCAGTTGAATGAATTGAAGACTGAAGAGATTCGCTCTCCCGCTCACTTTGTCTTGACTCGGCTTTCAACTCCTCCTTGTTGTGCTTCCTCATCTTCTGCTCCACCCTCCTCAGCCTCATCCCCATCCCCCTCCTTCCTTCCTTCTTTCCCTCCGCTCATTCTCATCAACCAAAACAACAACACCTCCCCCCGCCCCTTGCTTCATTCAAACCTACTTTGCTACCCATTCCCCCTCTGACCGTTTTTTTTATCGACTTCAGAATCCTTCTCCCCCGCCTCTCTTTTCAGGCACCATCATCTTCCTTCCCTTCGCTTCATTGCTGCTGCTCACCCACATATACCACTTCCTGACCTCCTTCTCCCATCTCTAATTCCACATAATGTCTTGCGACCTGACCGATCCCGCCATCCTCGAGGCCTACCAGGAAATCATCTCAGGCGCACCCACTAACTGGTATGGCCAGCCGAGCACTGTGCCCTTGAATCGATATAACGTGCAATTAGGAAACGAAATATGCCATTAATCATGCATCTAATGCGCCTCACACCTCCTTTTATGCTAGGCTTATCCTCGGTTACCATGACACAAGGGACAAGATCTCGCTCTACTCTAAGGGGACCGGTGGACTCGAGGAATTGACCGCTAATCTCAAGGAGGAGGTGCTTTATGGATTCGTCAGGATTGAGGATCGCTTTGCTCTCCTCGCCTATGTCTCCGAACAAGTCAGGTAAAAGACATGCAACCCTACAGCCGCAACCATTCATGCAGCTGGTATCATGCGTCTCTGTCTGCTCGGCCCCCTGCACTTGTTATCAATAATCTAGGCCACTGCTACAATATGAAGCTAGGCAGAAGCTCTAACGATGGCTCTCTTATTTTCATCTTCCTTTTTATCCTGCACCGCATCTCTACTATGCTCGCCACCTATTCATCGCATCAGTGGTCTTCGTCGTGGTAAGGAGTTCGTGGGGTTTTATGAATGATACACCACAAGTATGGCACGTCGTTGCAGTTGGGTTGAGTCCGCTTCTAGTTGCTTACATGAACTTGATTTGTCGCATAATAGCGCGTGCGTTGGTGCATGGTAAGGCTGTTGGCGCCCTCTTCAAGGCCAGCAATGCCCAGATCAACACCTCGAGCCTTGCAGAGTTGACCGAAGAGAGAGTGCGCGCTCGTCTCGGATTGACTGAGGGACCACCAACTCCAGAGGCTTCTTCGCCCGTCATGTCCTCGACACCTGTGCCCGTCGGATCCCCAGTCCCAGCACCCCGCCCTGTGACCCCCGTGTCGCCTCTACCAGTTGCAGAGCCCATCGCTATCGACACCGTTATTCAACAGCAGCAGCAGCCCGAGGTCGCAACTCCTAGCCCCACTGCCAGGACTGCTTCCCCTCGTTCAGGACTCTCGACTCCCAGAACTGAGCGTCAGCTGGAAATTGAGGCTGCAGAGCGCAAGGTCCGCGAGGAGATGGAGCGTCAGAGGCGCGCCGAGGCTGCTAAGCGTCAAAGAGAGACTGAAGAGCGTGAGGCACGTGAGCAGGAACTCTTTGCTCAGAAGCAGGCCCTTGAACTGGAGCGCAAGCGCAAGGAAGAGACCGACAGAGTTGCACGTGAGGCGATGAAGAGGCAATTGATCGAGATGGAGAGACTCCGAGGATTGGGGCTTTCTGGATACATTACCATTCAAAGCGCTGGTTCGCCTTTCTGGAAGCGCCGCTTCTATGCGATGCGTGGACAGGTTCTGGCTTTCTTCAGGGACGAGAACGACCGCGCGCCTGTCTCGCAAGTGAACCTCGCTGGTCAGGTCGTACATGTTGAGGATGCCTCGCTCGAGGTCTTGATCCCCAACAGCTTCCGCGTTGACCTGAAGAATGGCGATACTCATTATTTTTTCAGCGACACGACCAAGGACAAGGAGATGGCTATTGCTGGATTCATGAAGTGCAATGAGTCTCCATAATTCATATAGACAGGAGATATGGACGAGCTGGTCAATTGTTGGGCTAAGCTACTGAAACAACCATGCCCGCGCAAACGAAGGTCGCCATTGACCATCTGAACAAACGCTTGCATTACATATACAAAAACTATTCAAATAAATATAAACATATACAGTTTTTAATTTACACACTATTTTACACTAGAAGACGGACATGGTGTATGGCAGCGCATTGAATTGGTTAGCAAAGGAATGTGGGCAGGCAAGCCCAAGCATGATGCGCTTTATCTGACAAAGTTTATTAGTATCGAACATTGATGAAATAGGGGTGGGTTACACTGATGCACGGACATGTCCCGAAGTCCGATTACGCACACGCGAAGTAGATCTCCTTTACTGCGACCCACCACTACGGTACAGGACAGTAAGGAAATGCTTCAAAGGGGTAAGGAGAAGGAGACAGAGAGCGAGAGAGATTCATACGCGCGTACTTGTCTTGACAGCATTGTTGATAACCAGGCTTCGGACTCTATCGTTTCGGCCGCGGTTATCCCTGAAATCTCCCTCTATCAGCACAGCAAGCCAAATGCGTCTTTTTGGCGCAGCCCATGGACGACTTGGACAGCGAGGGGGTGGAGGGGCCGCCTAGTGATCTGCAGACTACAAGCGGTGTTCGAAGGGAAGTCGCTCCTTTTGTCCCTTCTTTATACCGCTAATTTCTGTCTTTTGCAGTCATGATATAATATCCACTCGATATCCTTATTTTAGGCACATCCTGGAAGTCGGGGGAAAGCAATGTGAAGGCACAGATAGATGTGGATTGAGAGCTTTAATTGAAGTGCATAAGACGAGACCTGATGGTTCGTATCAGCTTGTCAAATGGCGGCAGGACATAAACGCTGGAGGTTCACAAATAGAGGAGGGGCATAAGGAGATGAACGGACAAGGCCACATGGATCCGTGGCATCATACGCACTGCCGTCATCATCATCATCATCATCATCATTATCATAGTCATTTTAGCCCCCGTCCTTTTGCGCGTTTTGTTTCTACTTTCCCCCATTCCACACATGAAGAATGAAACAAGTTATCATAGGCCACCGATACTATACTTTCTAAAATCATCCCTACCCTCCTTCCTTCTCCATCTCTTTCGTCTGACCTCGACTCGGCTGTCCATCTCCTACGCCGCTCTTTATCCCCTTCTGCTACTGCTCTCCTTCGCTCTGCGCTATATCTGCTATACAGATTTCTTTGTCCTAGAAAGCACATACCGATCCTCACATCAGCCGCGCGTTGTTTATTCTTCGTTGTATCCTCTCAGCGCACGTTTTTTACGTCTCCTCGACGAGCGTCTCACCATATTTCTTCTCCCTTTTCGGAGCCTCAGTCCGTCAAAAAGCAATCTATCTAGTTAACCATTCGATCAAGCCCTACTCCTTACTCAAAAGCTCTTGCTCCCACTCAAAAATCCCACCGCGCTGCGCCCGTGATACCACTACTGTCCTGCTTCTCATCTATATATTCATTTGTCTCTCTTTTTTGTTTCTTGCTTTCGTTCTTCGTTCCTATCCGTCCTACGATCCTCCTCATTCACACTCCACGCTTCACACTCCACGTTTCACATTTCACACTTGCATTCTCTCCCTTTCGTCGGCCACTTCCACTCCTCCACACTCTTCGCTGCCGTTGAATGCCTATCCTCAAGCTGTCGTTCTTCCTGGGTCCAAAGGATCAAAAGCAGCCATGGAGGTAAACACATTCTGTGCTACACAAATGTCTGTGCTTCCTTGATTACGGTGTATCATATCTGCATCCCCTTCCCCTATTGACCCTTCAAAATGCCAGAGCATCATGCTGTCATCCTGCCGATCTACTCTGAACTTTGAACTGTTGGTCCTATTTCAAATGGACAGCAGCTTTCCAGCAAAGACACACACGCAGAAAGGGGGAGAAAGTGTGGTATACACTCCCCTTTTCTTCAGATAGTGGTACATGTGGTGCTTCATGATGATTCAACGGCTTCTCTCCCGGTTGCACAAAGAAGCCTCCTCCCCCCTTTTTGTGGTCAATGTGGATGAGTCCTTAGGCTCAGATCACGTCGCCATTAGTCGTGTTCCGAATCCACGTCCTCGTCTCCGCTCCCTTCCCGCAAGGGACACCTTCGCCCCCACCTCGTAACACCCCATCTCATCACCGCCTTACTTTCCAATGCGTCAATAGCTACAACACATCAGCCCCGTCGATGCCCTCGGCCTCTGTGCTGGGGCCACTGAGGAAGCGCGAGTACCAGACACGGCAGCAGCAGATCAGACAAGGAACCCCACGCAGGATCGGCTGCCAACCTCAGCTACAGGACGTGTACCATGTCTCTGAACAGAACATCCTCACGCCCTCCAGCAGCCCAGATGCTCCTAGCAGTACTAAGGCAGGTATTGCACCCGGATCGCCAGCAAAAGCACAGGAACCAGCACTACGATCCACGTCCAGTTCCCCCAAATTACCAGTAGTTCACCCACTTTCATCACTTTCAAGCTCACCTTCACCCTCGTTATCACCATCGCTGGGGTCGCATGGTAAAAGCATTACGAGGATGGGTCAAGTAACGGAGTTCGGCGGCGGTACTTCCTCCAATTCTGTTGCGGAGTCATCAAGCTCAGCGTCGTTGAGGAGTCCACATCTTTCCGTAGTCCAGTTGGGCGCCGGCAGTAGGCGTATGTCTACGCCATCCATGTCGACAACTTCCCAGCAGATGCCCTATCACTCGGTCAGGACAGAGTCTGCAGCGTCGTCGTCATCGTCCCCTTGCCATAGTACAACTGTAGCGCCGCGTCTCAACTCAGCACTCTCCGCCCCTCGTACCTGGATCGCCTCCTCAACAGAATTGCCTTCTCTTTGTGTGGCGGACGAATCGAATGGGTATTACAACACTGAGACTTGTCAGCGAGCGCCTTCAGCTTTATCAATGACTGGATACAGCTACAGCAATAAGTTGGATGCGACTTCCGATCTGGTCAGTTCCGGGATCCCTGCTATTATCGATGAGCGCGACTACTGCATGGAAGGATACGACAAGGCCTTTGCGGCGACGTGGTTCACTCACGAGGAGGTGCTCTTGGGAACCAAATGTAACAAGGTAACATGGATCAGACAAAAAAAAAAAAGGCGTTGGGAGAGAATAAAGGGTAGAGCTAGTGGTATATGGATAACGAACACAGCATTGAATTACGTGTTGTTATGCTCCAGTATCTATGAGGCAGCCCACTAACCAACAGTTCCTTGAAAACACTGTATTCCTAAATAGATCATCATGTTAAACACCCGCACGGACAAGCGCACGATCATAGGACGCCTGGATGAGTGTCTTATGGAAAGCACCGAGAGCGCTCTCGCGCATGTCAGGGACCTGGCTGCGAAGGAAGACAGTTTTACCCAGATGAAGACACCAAATGTTCGCAGCTCCTTTGGTCTCCAAAACACGTACCTTCCGCGAGGAGGATTAGGGAGAATGTACGACAGCAGTATCGCCAGTAGCACCAACAACAACGACCTGGGATTGGCGCACACTTTGGAGAGAGGGCTCAGGTTCTTCAACCCCGGTCGTCGATCGTCTACCCCTTCATTGGCGACCGCAGCCAGCCCCAACTCTTCATCACCAACGGCTACCAATTCAGCCACGAGTCCAATCGCTACCGCTGCGGCATCAACAGTAGTAACGCAGGCGGCAGAAAATGCCATCAATGGCGCAAACACCAACATTACTACGAACTCACCAGGGGATATGAGCCCAGGAACGCTGAACAGCATTGCAGCTGCGTCCACATCTACAGGCATCCGATCACTATCCATCAATCCATCCAGGACGCTTCTCGCGATCGGCTCCGGAGACCCTTTCCAGGTGACGATCTACGCAATCCCAGAGTTTGAGCCCGTGGGGATGATGTACGGACACACGGACCTGGTGTTCTCACTGACCTGGATCTCAGACACGGTTCTGGTGACGGGCGCGAGGGACGGGTCGATGCGTGTTTGGACCATGGGGTCGCCCGTGCTGACGAATTTGCACTCAGTCACACGCGAGGTCAAGGTCCACCTTCCGGTGATTACGCGTGCAGAGGTAAGGACTAAGGTCCGCGATCTAGCGCTTAACAAGACAACAGGAGTAAGTAGCTGGGGCTGAAACCGTTTTATGAGAATCAGCGTTGCAAATTGATTGCTATTCTTACCTATACCTTGGTGAAAATGACTAGCAATTGATGACATTGACAACTGAAGGGTATGTCAAGCTATGGGATCGCGAGTCGTACGTCCAAGTAAGTGCATCTTTCACTTCGGCGATACACGTTCTACCATGTAATCAAACAATGCGACCATTGTGAGGGAGTTTTCCTGCGCATTAACATCTATATTCTTTTCTTTTTCTTTTTTTTTGCATTACTCTAACCACAGCTCTCAAAGTTGAAGCTGATCCATTCGACTGAGACCGTGTGCCTGACCGCCAACTCGGATGCAAACCTCTTTGCCGTCGGTTCACAATCCCACATTTCGATCATCGATCCCCGCAGCACATCCATCGTCCACGACATAGATTCATGTGATGAAGGCTGGGGTGTCCGCGCCCTCGACTTTAAGAGCCACATCATTACCACGGGCGGAGGATTTGGCCGTATCGGTTACTATGATGTTCGCGCACAACGGTACCTTGATGGGTTCAACAACGGCGAGAGTACAAAACGGTTCCAGGAAATCGGACCTGGCTGGCTCGTAAGTGATCCTTAAGCTTTCTTTTTGAAGGAGAAGGTTGTCGGTTCAGCAAAAAAACGATATTGACTATGGCTTTTTCTACGCGTCCCTTTTCTTTCTTTCTTTCTTTTTTTTTTTTTTTTTTTTTTTTGTTGACGACAGAATCGAGATACTGCGTACGCGATGTCGATCTCAGGCATCACGATCCGGAATGCGGTGTATACGTTGGAATACGACTCGACGGGCACAAGGCTATTTGCAGCAGGTGGACCACTCCAGCTCGGACTCTGCGGCGCCTACGCTGCTCTGTGGGCATAAATGCAGCCAAGCAAGCCTGGCAGCTCTCTGCGAGACTCTTTCACGATCAATAGATTAGACAAACATACGCGCGCTATCACACACACAAACAATATTAATCACCATAATATTTTAGGGCTGGGAGAGAAAGTTTACGGGGGATAGAATGAGGGCCGATTTGCTCAATTATCAACTACGATCTTGCTAATACTTTGGCGAGAACGTTTTCGGAAAAGCGTAGGGTTTTATTTGAAGTTTTGATTGTATGTGGGCATATTAACCCCCCCCCCCCCCCTTTCATTATCATTATTATCAGTAAGACGCGACCGACCGCTGCCGCTGCTACTGCTGCTGCTGCTGCTTCATCTGTCTCTGCTGCGCCAGCCTTGTCTTCTGCATCTCCAGCACCCGTTCATAATACTCGATGCTTATACTCAGCTCCTCGTCGCTATAGTCATGTGCGCCTCCCTCCATAAACAGCCTTCGTGGCGCTTGCTGCTGTTGCATCCCAAAGCTCGTCGCCGTATCCATCGAAAATCTGTTCCCCGATGGATAATCCTCTCCGGTTGAGGTCCACGCTGCCGCCATCACATCTGCCGCTCCAAGGTCCGTATACCCCACCTCATTGCCGCTTTCATAAACGCCCAACGCATACTGCACGCTCAATTCAGTCTGTGCCGAGAGCACCCCCGACGACGTAGACGGAAGCGGAAGCTGGAAACCCCCGGCTTCCTTTGCTGCACGAGGTAAAAGGTCTGTCGGATTTTTGTCCGTCCATCCATAATGGTATGCCACCGCAGCTGATGAAAGCATAGGGTTGGACCCTGGTGTAAGCGGCTGTGGAGACACAGAAAGCACATTTGCTGCAGTGAGGAGTGATGACCCATATTCGGCGGGCATTGTTTCTGGTGAGTAGTATGGATTCGTAGCATCAAAGACTACATCGACAGCCGCTCCTGGAGTCGTAATTATGCCAAGGTGCCATGGAAAGCCTTGATTAAAATCGGAAGCACACGATTCAGGGACTTGGAAGGGAGTTGGCTGTCCTTGCTGCTGGTATAAGAGCTGCTGAAGCGCAGGTAAAGGCGGGCTTGTGTCCTGGTTATGCTGCAGGTGAAGTGTCGGGCTGGGATGCATCGCCAGGGTAGCAGTGTGGTCTTGCATTGGAGGGTCGAGCTCCATATACGTCATGTCGATGCTACTCCTTCTGCGCGCTGGTACTATGAAGTCCATGGCGGTAGACATAGTTTGACGTAGGCTTGAGGTCAGAGACATAGTCGCGACGTCTGAGATGATCGGTATCGCGGATAACGCGGTCACCGAAGTACTGGATATATCAAAATGCCCAGCAGCGTGAGTCCAAATTTGTGGCGCGAGCATCGCACTGGACTCCAGCAAGTGGTCCGGCACGATGGATGCAGCGGACGGATCCTGCAGTCCACTGCTTGCGAATGGTGATAAAGTGTTTAAGATAGACATTAGAGTTGACGGGGCATGGTCTTGCTGTGAATGGACAGGAACGAGGTCACCGGCGGATGGCGATGGGGTCGTCGGGCTAGAACCTTGGACCGCAAACGCGAACGCTCCCGGATGATCCATGCTATGTATCATAGCGCAGTCTTTCGGGAAGGAATCTTGGCCTGCTGTGCCATATTTTTTGCTAGTAGATCCCGATACCGGTGATGATGCAGATGGAGATCGACCGCCAGACCGGTGCTTGTGTTTCTGGGTCGATGTCAGCTTTGAGTCACCCGAAAAGTCGAGAAGCGCCGTTTCTGTTACCACAAACCTTTTCTTCTGTGCAGGTTTCGCTAGCCTACTCTCACTCTTCATCGCTCTTTGGCTGCCCTCCGGCTCAGACCCATCCATTTTCCGAACCTCTACAGACGGAGACGGCGCACGCGAAGACGTGTCCACCTGATCTTTTGTATGAGCCTCCACACCAGTGCCACTCCGCCTCTTGGACTGACCCGATCGCGCTGGCGAATATTTGTACGTAGGGTACAGCGATTCATGTCTCAACTTCTCCTCATTTGCCTGCTGACGATAAAAGTTCTTCACCGATTCCGACTCGTTCCTCCAGAGCTGCCCTGCGAGCTGCGAAACGACCTTGTTATTCTGGTTCCCATACCAGGCCACAATCAGCGGATGTATATGTGTCCGGTACTTGATGAAACAATTTGACGCCCGCTTAACCTTCCCTTCCTCCCGCGACTGCTTCCTCGCCTTTTGCTGAATAGCCGATTGTGTCTGCACATATGTCCCCATTGCTGGCGGTTTCGGACGTGGCGCAGCTGGCGCGACATTATTGATGAACTGAATCGGTTTTGGGGTTGTTGCTGTCGAAATAGATGACCCTGGCTCTGTTCCTGCGCAACTCGAACGTCTGACTGTTGTCGCAGAGGTCTGTGTGTAACGCTGCGTGGTCGTCTTAACAATTGATGACCCTGAAATCTTGTTTTTTTTGTTCAAATCTGAGAGTGATTTAATTGTGTTGTGATGCTGTGTAGTGTTGGCGAGGGTGGGTTGTGTGATTGGGGGGCAAAGTGGTGAGGATGCATCGCTGATGGTGCTTTTTGGGGATTGAGAAGAGGGTGGTGTCAGGTGTGGACAGAACGGTGGAGGGGAGTGCTTCTTGGGTGTATGGGAGTTGTCAATAACCTCTCCTGCTTCAGTGTCCAGGAACTCGGCTGTCCTCTTGGGTGGTTTCCGGCAGAGACCTGGAAGAGAAGGATATGTCTGGTAAGCATCTATCTGGGGGATGTGCTGTGCTAATAATCCGCAGACGCGCCGTTGGCGGAAGCAAATGATAGGGTATGTTTCATTTCTAGTACCTGAAGCGCGGACGCGCGCACTTTTTGCGAGCGAAGACGGTGCGATGGAGTAAAACGCCTTGTCGGGCGGAGGATGAGAGAGAACGGCCGTCGATGAAGGATACATGTGATGCAAAAGAGTCATAATAAAAGAGTTATGGTACGTGAGTGGGGAAGAGTATATGTCTACGCGGAGGAGTGGAGGAGCGTGAATAAGGTTGCGAGCGGAGCTGTCTTTCTTAAATATATAGAGTTGTGGTCAAAAGTACAGGCAAGTTAGGTTCCAGGGGGACAGGAACGTTCAAGATGTAGAATGTCAATGAGCAAAGATGAATCCCGGTTTCGAATCAGCATTGCGAAAGAGAAAGAAGGGCTGTTTCCGGTGCCTTCTCTCTTGACAGCGACAAGACCTGAATACACAAAGGACATGCGCACAAATCCCAGCCCAATTGTTTGACGGATTATTTTTCTTGGGTGGACAACTAGGGCTATGTAAGACCTGCAGCCATGGCCATGCCTCCCATCCCTCCCTTTTTCTCTTTGGATAACTAGCAGGATGTGTCACGACAACCGCCACGACAACCATTACCAACGAGAAAAACATGGGATGTCATGAATAGTCTCACTCTCGCATGCTATAGATAGATCCTTTCACCAGGGTCCTCTCTCAGCATCAACACGCGCGGCCCGCGTACCGCAAACATCGCCTCGTTAGACCCTTCCCCTCGTTACAACCCCGTGTCTCTCTCTGAAATCGTGCATCGTGTCTTCTAAAATAGATTGGCATGCCACCGTCAAGCCAGCACTTGTACCAGAACTCGCATTAGGGAATCAATTTGCACATATCAACCAAGGACAGGTCGAGCAAATGCCAGACCAGCGCAATCTTCAGGCGGTGGACCCAGACCAAACTTAGACGTTAATAGTAACATGAGTATATAGCGCTTGCAGACGGACACAGGCTTTGTCGATTTGTAGATTTGCATGAATGAAAGAGGCACTGAGTGCCTAGGTCGGAAAAGGATCTTGATGGTCCTCGTAGTTCTGAGAAGGCTAGTACAATGACCAACCTTCAATAAGCTCCCTGTGTGCACCGTCCAAATTAGGGAATCAAAGAAAGCATTCAGGGGCTCATGCGTCGATCTTTTCAAAAAATTGTCTGGCCAAGGCTTCATCAAATGGCCGGTA
Organism: Gamsiella multidivaricata; assembly: GCF_025024155.1. Taxonomy (NCBI): domain Eukaryota; kingdom Fungi; phylum Mortierellomycota; class Mortierellomycetes; order Mortierellales; family Mortierellaceae; genus Gamsiella; species Gamsiella multidivaricata. Next base: position 25,382 of record NW_026251824.1, read on the forward strand.
CCGGTTCCCATAATTTCTGGCAATATTATAGTCTACTCTTTTTTAGCATATCGCATTTCTGGAGTCCAGCTTCTGATAAGATGTGGAGGACAAGCATAAATGCTTTTAAAAGTATAATTCTTTATGTTCTGGATGGACCCGAACGTCCATTGTCGAAACAATCGTAAAATCCCTGAGAGAGGTGGTCTGCAGCAGGGCAAGCTAATCCTGTGCTTATTTCATGTTTGTGTCCGTGCGCATTCAGATGGAAAGTAGCAATTTGTGTCAGTGCAGCATGATAGGAGAGCATTTACGTCCGAATGAAGTGTTCGATTTCATGCGAGATTGGGGTTTACAAGCGAACATGTCAAAAGCCAGACATTTGAGTTTTGTCCGCACCTGTGGCGAATAATTTAGGACGAGAAAGAACCCCTTGCTACAGAACGGAGAACGGCAGCTCTTTTTTTTTTTTTTTTTTTTTTTTTTGGCAAGTCTCAGGAACAGTCGCCACCATATGCGAATGTGGATGCGGTTCGTTACTCTCTCCTTGCGAACTGACAACAAATGGGAATTTCCAACAGCAGTGAACTCGGGATGAATTGACGACTATGTGTCTTATTAATAAAATCAAGAGGTGCTCGTGCTGTTCATGGTCTGTTGAAATGCCAACCAGCCTCCACCCTACATTAATAATCCAAATGCACGAGGGCGCGGAAGGTAAGCAATTGAAACCATTTTACAGCAAGGATGTTTAATTACTCCCCATCGGACGCTTCATCCTCGTCCTCCATAGCCTTCTTTTCAGATGGACCAGCGCTGGAATCTGTCACCGTCTCTGTTGCGCCACCATCGGCCGTACTAGCCTTCTGTTTTTTCTTCTTGTTCTTCTTCTTTTTGTTGGCTGATGCGGTGGAGACGGTAGCTGCCGCTGCCCCATTAGATGTTATATCGTCATGTGCCCTCTTGACTCCGATGCTTGGTCCTTTCCACGTTGGCGAGAGCCCTGGGTTATCATTCTTGCTCACGCGTTCAAAGCACGCCACAAAGAACCCGTTCATCAAGTCTCCATCCGGGCCTCCAGGTACGGCGCGAACCAAACAATCGGCCACTTTAGCTCTATCTTCGTCTGTCTCAACCAGTCCTGGAATATCGCCGACATCCGCTGGGTATCCGCGTCGATGCCACGTGGGTAGGACCTTAGACCGCGGAGACAGTTTCCACTGGGGCCAATGGTTCCTCAGTAACGTCGTCACAACATGCTCGTTCTCCTCCGCATAGATCGAGCAGGTCGAGTAACTGATCCGCCGCACATTCGGGAACGTCATTGCCTTGGTCACACACTCGATCTGGAACTCTCCTAGCGATTTGAGACGTTCTTTCTTTTTCTCTTCGGCCACGGCACGTTCAGCAGCACCACCGGTCGTAGTACTTTCGAGAATGCTTGCTTGTTCCTGCTCTTCTGCATATGCGTCTACAAGGTGATCCATGCGATTAACGATTCCTGATCCAGAGCACGAGGGGTCCAGCAGAATATGTGTAACTTTTGAATGATCCTCCGTAGAGGTGTCTAATGTTAAGAACGAAGTGTTCAGAGCCGTGATGTCTAAAGCGCGATGGGTAGCAATTATTTCTGATGCATTAATATCCAAATTTATGCCATGGCGTTCTCCCATAATATTTCGAGCAATAGTATCCATTAAGCAGGCCACATACTTGTACATCCTGCTTTCGTGGTTAACCGCTTGAGGATATTGAGCCGCCGAAGATCCAGATCGCATGCAATAATCTTGCCACCATTGCCCATTCCCATAGCCAATTGACTAGTTTTGTTTCCGGGCGCAGCACATCCATCGATCACGTACGCGTTCTTGGGCGGTGACAAAATTGCTGCTGGGAAACACGACGCTTTATCCTGTAGAATCAGGACGCCAGAGACATAGAGTGGGTGAAGGTGGAGATCTGACTTTGGCGGGAACACGAGCATAAAGTCCAAGTGTTCGTCGCGATGGAAGGTGTTGGGTGGGGGTGGTGCGAATGGTGAGGGTGGTGCCGGCAGGAATGCCCAGTTGTCGGCGATAAAGGCATCAATAACCTGCTGAGGTGTCATCATCAAAAGATTAACCCGTACATATCTAGGCATCAGAACTACACGGGAATCCAAGCATAAAGTGTTAGCATGTCACTTCTTAATTCGCATTTGGTCCGCCTTTGGAACACGTTCCCTAATACTTACTTTCTTCTTCACCTTCGATCAGACCATCCTTCTTGGCTCCGACTTTGATCTTCGCTTTCACAAACTCGGCTTTCAGTCGTGCCTTGTGCTTCATCACTGCCTGCTTCATGGGCCATGCGTCTGAGGCCTGGATGCCCCGGTTCTGGAATAATAGGTCGTGTAACAGAAGCAATGCTAGCGATCTGGTCAACTTCTTCTCCAGTGTCAAAAGCTTGGACTCCTGTAATACTAATGATAGCGTCGTATTATCTAGATTCCATAATTCCATAATATAGCCATTGAGTTTGTATCCAAGAGAAATGTCTTCATTATGGCAATCAGCATATCTCGATCGAAAAAACTCCAGTCCAAGTGTCCTACGCTTTAATGTTTCGCAGATAAGTGCATACATGCGCTTTTTGTCTGTCACCTCTGCATTCCCCAGGGTCAGGCCCTTGATGGAACCCTCCTTCTTGCCCAGCCTGTCCAGAATCTGTGCCGCCTGTTTGTAAAAATTCATTGCTCGAGCGCGACGGTGTGAAGGTGTGATGCCTTTGTCGACCATGGCCCACAAAAAAAAAAAAAAAAAAAAAAAGGCGATGTTTCAAGCCACGAAACCTAATGTAGTAAACAAACCTCCCAAAAAAGAAACCGTTCGATGCCCTAGTCAAAGGATCGCACCTCTTGACTCTCCACAGGATTCAACAGCCCTCAGCAACCATGGCGACAATCACACCGGAGGCTCCTGCCTTGATCGCTCTTATCGCCTCCATTAAAGAGAAAGATCCCGGTCTGGGCATCAAAAAGGTCCTGGCCGAGATTCAGGCTAGAGAACCCACCTGGCTCGTGAGCGAGAAGCGTGTCAAGAAAATGATGGGCGAGGCTGGTATCGCTGTGGCACGACCTGAGGGCGAAGGCGAGCTCGACCCCTCGATCCCTGTCAGTCATATCGATACGGAGGTTGATGTCAGCGCACTGACTAATGGCCAAGTTAAGGCCAGGATGATTAATAAAGTTATCGGCAAAGGTACATTAATCCTATGCTGTGGGGCAATCTCAACTAGACTCTGACCAGGACAAATCAAATCAAAAGCACTGACCATTCAATGCTTTACGACCGCTCTCATTACAAAGGTCTTTTTGCAGCGCAGGATCTTCCCAAGGGCAAGGTGATCTTTACAGAATTCCCCTTCGTTTACTTCCCGCCCATGAAGAGATACAACATGGTCGTTCGAGGGGAGGCGTGTGGGCTCTGCGCTCGTACCATCAAGCACGGAAACCTCTTGATCTGTGGCTGCCCAAGCTGTGGCAAAATCAAGTACTGCACAAAAGGTAATTCCAGCTTTCAGGTACATGTAATGTACAACTATCCATTGATTACGGACCAGAAACGCTTATAACGCATAATAACATCTTGGTTTATAATAGCATGTCGACAGACAGCTTGGGATAGCTCACATCGCTTCGAGTGCGGCCCACTGAACCCAGCATTGAAGGATTACATAACCTACTGCGCGGAAGAAAACTGGAACGCCGGCATGGGCGCTCTTCGCTGCTACGAACGCATTCTGATCGCGAATGAGACCTCACCGGAGGAGCTAGCATCAGTTCTGAAGCACCTGGACGCTTTTGCAACCGTCAGTCAGGAGGAGCGGCAAAAGAAGGAGACCTCATGGGACATGATGGGCGACCAATCGCGAGCGATTTGGGAGAAAGCCCTGGAATTTCTGATTAAAGGCTGTCAGTACCCACTCAAGATCACTGGCAAAAACGGCACCTCTGTTCTCACAAAACCCCTGCCTGACAGTCTGAAAGACCTTTTCTCCATGGAGACGTATCTCAAATTCGTCGGCCGATACAATATCAACAACCAGGATGGAGGACTCTACCTCCTGCACTCTTCGCTCAATCATGCCTGTGTACCCAATGCGATCATTGATCATCCTGGAGCAGGAACGAATTATGGCGTGAGCGTTCGCTTAGCCCGAGACATCAAGCGGGATGAGCAGCTTCAGATCACATATTGCGACCCTCGCTGGAAGAGGGATACGCGACAACAGTACCTGCGCACTGAGTACCTCTTTACATGCAAGTGCAAGCGTTGCACGGGCTCGGATGACTCGGTTAGTGAAGAAATAATGCAGTCGCTGGGACTTGCTGCATAATAAATTATGAGAAGGCGCTCTTTGTATACGATAATGCTCGTTTGCATACCGGTACCATCCAAACATAATTGATGAAAAGAGATGGCGAATGGGCGGAGTGATAAAGTAAACAACAATAACAAGTGTCAGCGACGCCGTCCTTTGCTCGCGTGTGTAGTAGTTTCACACTGGCATGGACCATGGGGCTGTAGTGTACTAGGACAGAGGTATGACGAAAATCAAACCCCGTCAAATGAGATATATCAATTGGATTGTTGATGGGAGCCAGGATTTGGATAGCGCACCGATTTACTCACAATATAGATTGTACGTGTAAATCCCCTACTGTGGGATCGACGCTTGCTAATAGCAAACTGCTAATACGGGGACCAGGGATCAGGGGGCCATAGACGCGTGGAACACTTTGAGGAGATTTTATGGTGAAAGTCTAAAAAAGATTCGTATATGCATTGTCAGGAGCCCAACAGAGCAAATCTTTCTTCCATTGCCGCCGAAAAGAAAGGAGGTTGTGGCGCCAGGCCGCAATCTCCGGACTGTCAGACCGTACAAAGAAGCATCCGATTGGTTTCCTTGGTCGTCTACGAGACCTTCCCTTGCTCTGCTTCGACATTTTGTGTGCCACCGCGAGGATCTCGCGCCACGAGCGCGCCTCTTAGTACACATGTCCACAAACAAGCCTGTATACAATTAGCCCCAAGCTGTTCTGTTCTCGCACTTGTTGACATGCCCCGGTGTGAAGATACGCATCTTGTAATGTTTAACCCGGGCTTTTTTTGTATTATTTTGGGTATACCGTTCAGTTGCGTTCTAGCGAGCATCCCCGATAGGTGTTATTTGATACCTTTAGACATTGGCAGAATAGGAGGGCGAAATGAACGAGAGGTGTATGGGCATGCGCACACCAAGAGCAAACGTGTTCCTGATTCGCTCTCGCTGCCGAGCTCGTGCCGCCCGTGCCACGCTTGACGTTCAGTAGATTCCAACTGAGCACAGCACTCTGCAATCAATTTTTGTGGGTTTTCTTTTCGTGCCCCATGGGGAGGGGATCGATCAGTGCGCCTTCATGCGAAAGATGAGTTAGTCATGAAGCTGATAGCGACCATTGGCACTGGTTAAAAAAAAACACACCATCCATTAACTGAGTCCAAGGTAGTTAGCTTATTCACCACTTTAATAGTAGATGGTGCGATTGATGAACCGGAAACTTACTGAGCGTTTCATGCCTCAAAGATGAGCCCCTGTATCTCTCATCGGAGAAAAGGCCAAGCGATAGAAGATCGGAGATCTTGATGCATACACATGTAAGAAGCAGTAAGGCATAGCAGGCCCTAAAATCGTTACAGCAGCAACTACATCAACCAGACAATATGGCTCTGGAGTCAGGGATTTGGTCCGTCTTTCCAATCCAATGGAATGGAAAGAGCTATCGTAATAGGGCTAGTAACCCATTTAATTGTTCCTTGCTCTCAATTGCTCAACCAGACCGTTCTTCTATCCCACTTCTATCAAGGGACTGCGGAAAGGAAAGGTCGAGACCAGACGCGTAGAACCCACCAGCCCTCTTCCTTTTACTTCGTATTCGTTGAGGAATAACTAGCCTGGATGAACTCAGAAGATATGTATCCCCTGCGTTTGAATCGTGGGCCACAGATTGGGCGTTGGATGCAGGAATCACCGATTTCTTATTTCAAGAAAAGGTCCAGACCGCGTAGGGCCGCTAACTCATGTCTCTCTTCTATCTATTCCTCATGGCGCATGCAGAAATAAGTGGGTTTTGTTATTTTTACTAGCATCGTTGTGGTCAAAAGTGAAGAGACGACAAAGGAACAAATCAGCATATTTCACCTGGCACTTTGTGCTCAAGCATAAACAAATAAAATGTCATATGGAAACATGCTCTTCTCATCCATAATGCCTCGGCGAAAAGCAACAACCTGCGACAGTCATTTCCAACCACATCCGAGGTGCATGCATTACCTCTTGTTTATTAATTGAACAATTACTCACCCACATGTCCTCCGTAGATGTGACAAGGTACATTGGAATGGTTCCTGAATTTGAGTGTTTATCTCAGGCCGCCATGTCCTTCGCGCGCTAATTCCTTCAAATCATGTGCATCCTCCATTCCTGTGCTCCTGTTGACTGTTGTCGTCTTCTATCTTTTTTACATTCAGAGCAATGTCTCTTCTCCCGCATTGTCCTATAACTGGCAATCGATGCACTTACTCGTTGGATATACAATCCTATTTGTCCCCTGCAAATCCTTTGTCCCCTAGATTGTTGCCCAATATAAAAGGAAAGCAATTCTCTTGTGCTCCCACTCTTTTTATTCCTCACCCCACCTTTCGCCAATTAGCCCACGAACATACCGCATAATTAATTTTGGTTTGTGATATCTCACCCGACTTCTACGCGCATTCATTTTGTTCAACCAGCGACCTCCCCACATCTATCCTTCCACCGACATTAATCTTACGCTATCATGGCACCAAACCAACCCCTTACGGACACAGAACTGCAACTCATCGAGGCCTATAACACGATCATCCGCGAGCCTTTCGAGGACAAGTACGAGGACAAATGGGAGGACAAGCCCTTTGACCGTGCCGTGGATGAGTTCAAGGCCAGGGCGCAGGAAATCGGGTTCACAGATCCGTTCGAGCTCCTTAAAGAGTTCAACATCGACTCGTATGAATCCGCTCGCGCTTATCTCAAGAAGGGTCCTGCCATGTGCTTTCGCCCCGGATGGATAAGCCCTCTGATCGGACAGCACTTTGACCCCGTCGCGATCCTCGAAAAGTGTGAACATATTTCCGGACCCGAGTTCGCTGGTCAGCACAGGATAGTTGTGCTTGATTTCTGGGCGTCATGGTAAGTGTAACCTTGTTCCAAAACATCTCAAATTATAAGTTGCAAAGAAACTTTATGTCTGATGCCATACTCCACTTTAGGTGCGGCCCCTGTGTACAGACAGGACCGGAGCTTTCAGACCTCGCAGACGAATTCTGGGGTCGCATAGCAGTTGTAGGCATCAATAACGAGAGCATTTTCAGTGAGACAAAGCCGCCCAACACACAAAGATTGCGGGAATTCCTCGAGGAGAACAGTGATGGGTTCCGGTACTCAATTTATATCGACAATGCCGAGGGCTTCGCAAAAGAGAGTAAGTGCTCTTCGAGAATGATACAGAGATTTGCTATCATCCAGCAGTACATTCGCTGTACCTCTGATTGTGTCAATGACCCTTGCGGGTTGACCTTAGTTCCTTGGCTCCATGATTGCATCTCACGATCGAACCAATCGAATACGGCTCTTTTTATGAAGAACATTGCTGCAATCTTTATTCATATAATTAGACACATAATATGTATTCATTATCGCATCATCTAACTGTCGCTTCAACAACTCGTGTGATCCTAAATAGCCGTTTATAACCCTGCAGGATATCGAGGAATCCCCTGTATAATCTTGTTGGTGGACGGGGTAGTCAAGTATGTCGGCTCACCGCAGGAAACCCTCCGGCCAGCATTGGAGCAGGCGTTGGAAGATGTCGAGTTCATGTCTGCTCGGGAAGGGTAAGATAGGCAACATCGAAAGTGCTATCGATATCTACAAGCGTCGATTTAGAGAATTGATGAGAAGGGAACTCCCCCGAAATAAAGTTGTACACCATTCCCCTGCATGAGTGTCGGTCGCGTTGGGAATTGTAGGAATGGAATGTTATCTGTCCATTTGAGGTTGCGTACTAAAGGATCTCGTAGCTTTTTCCAGGAGCGACCATTGACGGGGACTTTTTTTTTCTGGAACTCTTTATCCTCCTCACCAATCTGTGCTTCGATAGCAATTTTGGATCTTTGAAGCGGTTTCGCCAGCCTATGACTAGTGATAATTAGACACTATGAGGTATAACAGTATAAACCGATCATCGCCAGCGACTACCGTGGTCGTTCTTATGGCTATGGCACTATGCACCAGCATGGCTACAATCCATTTTGACGCCATGAAGAGACAGGAGGGCTCAATAACGCTCCCGGAAGTAGAGCACCTTGAAGAAATATCCATGGGGCACTCGACAGACCACGTCGCATCATTATAGGGACGCGACCAGGGCACGGACATGTTCCGTCCTGTCGCTCAACATCCCGCGTCGCAGCGGATCTTCAAATTTTCCTCATCAGAAACTCCGACACGCAGAGCAAAGGCTGCCTTTGTGATGTTAGTCCGGAATGAGGACTTGTACGCAGCCCAAAGCATTGTGCAACAGATCGAGGACCGATTCAATCGCAATTATCAGTACCCATATGTGTTCTTGAACGACAAGTCATTCAGTTCCAGCTTCATGGATGGGATGCGGATAATGTCCAGAGCAAATATGACATTTAGCATGGTGCCAAAAGATCACTGGAGTTACCCAGAGTGGATCTCGCTGAAGAAGGCAGCTGAGACGAGGAAGAAGATGAAGAACATCATTTATGGCGCGAGTGAGAGTTATCGGCACATGTGCAGGTGAGCGCAAAATGGACTCGGGAAATGCCAGAGAAGATACGAGATGACTCACGGACACTGAAAAGGATCCTGAGTAACTTACTAGGTATCAGTCCGGCTTTCTGGTTCAGCATGAGGCCATGAGCGAGTACGATTACTACTGGCGTATTGAGCCGGACGTACAGTACTCCTGCGACATTGACTTCGACCCCTTCCTCTATATGCAGGACAACAACAAGAAATATGGTATGTATAAGGATCCGTGTAAGACTGGGTTCGTTCTGCCTTTACTTCTTGATTATTTCCTCAGATTGTCTTTTTCAAATGCAGCATTCACCATATCGTTATACGAGTACCCTGAAACCATTCGAGGTCTGTGGAACTCGATCAAGGAGTTCATGGCAACCTATCCGCATTTCCTGGCGAAGAAAAATGCGTTGGGTCTCATCTCAGACAATGGCGGTCAGACGTATAACGTATGTGCACTCCCTATCTCGTCTCGTTGCCACCTTGAACGTCTCCTGTGCAAACAACTCAAGTTCACGTCTTCAACATCCAATCTCGTTTTTAAACCATAGAACTGCCACTTCTGGTCCAATTTCGAGATCGTGGATGCGCGCTGGATGCGAGGCGCCGCATTTCAACAACTCTTTAACCACCTCGACCGTCCGGGAGGGTTCTTTTATGAGCGCTGGGGTGATGCCCCGGCGCACTCAATTGCAGCGGCTCTGCTGCTTTCCATCGACGAGTTGCATTTCTTCCGGGAGATCGGATACTATCATCAACCGTTCTATAACTGCCTTGCAGAACCGGGATTTCAAGAAAAATGTCATTGCGACCCGGCTCTGAATGCGAGTACGTTTTGGTGTTTGTTGATTAGACTTCTTTATTGCGTGCTTCTTGTGTGACCAAGAGCCAGCTGTTCACGCTCCTTCCTTTTTTTTTTTTTTTCTGTCGGTGCTAGATCGTGAGCGCTTTTCATGCACAGCCAAGTTCCTCGAAATGGCAGGCGGCAAACGGATGGTTTACCCTGAAGAACTGGATGGTTATTATTAAACCCTTCTGCCCTCGCCCCCACCCTTTGCCCTGCATGTATTCTCTGGCATATATAACCCTCAATATAGTACATAATCGTATTCCAGAGAAAAGCGCTATCTCTATCCTCTATCAATCCTAACACGGTGTAGCGTCGGTAGACTATGTGGGAAGCCGGCGACATCCAAAGAAAAGTTGTCTCGTAAGCAAAAGCCCATAACGAGGCGTGGAACCATTTAAAGTAGCCGTGTCAGGTACCTGAGAAATGGTCTAGGAGCGTATTGAAACGCCCTCATTGATTTTGTGTTCTGGGGTAGGGTACGGTTGTGGTCATAATCGAGCCTATGATGGCGTGAGTTCGCTGTTGCAGAGGTATACCACACTATAGTATAATACGTATTAGCCACCATGAGAACAGTGGCGCGATAGGATTGGTCAGAGAAGGAGACGCACTCGCGACCAAAAGTGGTGAGCGCAGAAATGACCAAAGCGTGCCGGTTGGTTTCCCATGCGTTTGTACAACCATTCGGCATGGGTAATTTGAGTTTGCGCCAAGAGAAAAGAACGAAGGGGCGAGCAAAGGAAATACTCTCAGCTCGGAAGCACCTCTATTCTTTGATGCTTCTCGAGACCAATCTACAAATGGAATACATCGTTTCGTGGCTCCTTGGCCGAAGCGCTCTCATCCAATTGCAAGAAGTTGTGTAAAAGTGCTGCGTTTTCCCTGGACTCGACGGGGGAGCACTGAGCAATAAATACGGGCCAAGATATTCCTTCGAACCTCTATCTTCCTCACTTCATTACCCATACTACTACTTATCACAGCTTGCCATAAACAATCCATCAAAGCACTTCGTCAGACTAACACAGCATGACTACTTCCTCTGCCACAGAATCCAAGCCGAAGGAGGAGCTCCTCAAGGATGCCTATGTGAAATCATTCACGAGCCTTTCGAAGACAAATACGACGATAAATGGGAAGAGGATACCTATTGGGCAGCGGTCAAAAATTTCAAGGCCAAATCCAAGGAGATTGGATACGAGGATCCCTTTGAGGTTCTCTCCAAGTTCAGGATGACGTCCTTTGAGAAGATCCGTGACAGATTGAAGGCCGGTCCTCCAGCATGCTTCAGGGACGGATGGAAAAGCTCTCTGCTAGGCACCAAGGTTGACCCCGTTGCCGCAATTGCTCCGCTAGAGCATGTCAACGGCCCCAGGTACTCTGGCGACGAGCGAATTGTGGTTCTCGACTTTTGGGCCACCTGGTAAGCGCTACGGTTTTTCGTACTAACACCGCGACAACGACCTCCATAGCTATCGCCTTTGACGCTTTATTTATTTATTTTTATTGGTGACAGGTGCGGTCCATGTGTGCATGCTGGTCCCGAACTGTCCGAGTTGGCCGAGAAGCATGTTGGTCGTGTCGCGATCATCGGTGTGAACAACGAGAGCATGTTCAGCAAAAAGGAGCACGACGTTGAGAATATCAGGGCTTTCCTCCAAGAGAACAAGGAAGGATTCCGTTATACTATCTACGTCGACACCCCCGAAGGATATGCCAAAGACAGTAAGTCCCTGGAATTTTGCTCAAACTACAGCACATATTTCTACTTGCCTCATTGTGAAAGTAAGTAAAAGAGAGAGCGCTAACTTGGTTCCCCCCCATAAAAAGCTGTTTACTTAAAGACCGATTACAAGGCCATTCCATGCGTTATTGTGCTGGTCGATGGTGTTGTCACATTTGTAGGGCCTCCCCAGGAGGGATTCAAAGCTGCCTTGGAGGAGGCCTTGGCTCTTGTTCCTGCCAAAGAGGAATAGATGGTGGAGGCAATATTTTGTATGCGTGGCGCGAAAGTGAAAACGCGTGAACTCTGAATTTCTGCGAGGAAATAAATCGCTCGTTATATCCACGAATAAGCTACACAGGGAAGGAATTGAGTTTGCTGCGCTGCCATGGAGAGCCTTGCTCCCTCTTCTGTATGCTCCACACACACACGGACGTAGCAAGGATGGACGTACTGTTGCAAGGTATTCAGGCACATATACTTCCTGAATGAATATTTCACGTGGAAGAGAAACCATTTTTGAGCTGACTGAGCTGGGTATGATGACGAAGGGTGGTGGAGCATATAAACCTGCCGCCGAACCTGTTCTGTCGGAAAAAGAAGCTGCCGTGCAGCGGGAAGGAACCATAAAAGAGACAAAAGAGACAAAAGACAAGGGACCGAGTTGCAAAAGAAAGAGCGGAGACATGGAGATATATATATATATATATATATATATATATTATATGGCTCTCTCTATCTCGCTCCAGACAAGTGGTTTGCGTGTGATTGTGGATGAACTGCCCATGTTAAGCAGCGGATGATATGTGCAGCATTTGGAGGCTCAGGCAGACAGGCAGGCTTGCTCCGTCCAAGGAAATCACAACAACAGGACAAACAAGGCTGAGGGGCAAATCTCATCTCTCATCACGCTCCTCTCATCTCTTTTTCCCCCTCTCTCCTTTCTTTTCTCTTTCTCTTCCTTCTTCTCTTCTTCCTACTTCCTCATCCCTCTCATCCCGCACCTTCCATCCCATCAAGCCATGGCCGCCGCATTCCTGGACAAGGTCAACTTCAGTCTTGATCAGCCCTTCGGCATCAAGCTCGACACTTACTTCAGCCAGGCCTATGAACTCGTCACCGGAAAGTCCATCGACTCCTTCCGCTTCCAAGAGGGCGTTACCCCGCTCTCGACCAACCAAGAGGTCGTCATGTGGACTATCACCTACTTCATCGTCATCTTTGGCGGCCGCCAGATCATGAAGGGCCAGGAGGCCTTCAAGCTCAAGGGCCTCTTCATCCTCCACAACTTCCTGCTGACAATCGCGTCCGGTGCCCTGCTCCTCCTCTTCATCGAGAACCTGGTCCCTATCCTTGCCAGACATGGTCTTTTCTACGCCATCTGCGACGCCGGTGCCTGGACTCAGCGTCTGGAGCTGCTTTACTACCTCAACTATCTCGTCAAGTACTGGGAGCTGGCCGACACTGTCTTCCTGGTTCTCAAGAAGAAGCCCCTTGGTACGTTATGCGCTGTCGTCAATCTTTCTGGATCAGGGAGGGTCTCTGTTTGTGTCTTTCTCTTTTATTTTGTTGGGATTTACTGTACACTTGCTGCAGGCGGATTTTGTCTGTGCTGCTGCTGTTTGATTGTCGATGCCGCGTGCAATCGCTCGTTATCACCAGCAGTTGCCACGCTATTCTTATTCTTTGTATCTGCATCAGTGTTCCACAACGAATTGAAGGCGTCTCGTCCCTGGCCTAATCCTAATCTATTCAGGATAAGATCGTCGTACCATTTCTTGTGGCTACACCAGATCTTCAGCTCAGGGACATGCTTGGGGAAAAACGAATTGTCCCCTTCCCATCTTTTCTTTTTCTTCGAATAAGGAGAAGCCAGATCAATTGCTCTCTCTCCCGATGATAGGCCTGCTCTGTTTTTCCTGTATTCAATTGGGAAAAAATGACATCGTGCCTATCTTTCTCATGTTTTCCCGCTCAGGACCTGGGTCGTCGGAATAAGAAAAGAGATGTGGAGCCCTCTATGCCGTGTTCCTGAACTGCAGATCGCTGACGACGCTAACCTTCGTATCTTGCCTGATCTACGGTATCTCAATAGAGTTCTTGCACTACTTCCACCACTCGATGACCATGATCCTTTGCTTCGTCCAGCTCGGCGGCCACACCTCGGTCTCCTGGGTTCCTATCGTCTTGAACTTGACTGTCCACGTGTTGATGTACTACTACTACATGCGCTCTGCTGCCGGTGTCCGCATCTGGTGGAAGCAATACCTCACCACCCTTCAGATCGTCCAGTTCGTCCTCGACCTCGGATTCATCTACTTCTGCTCCTACACCTACTTCGCCTTCACCTACTACCCCGCCTTCCCCAACGCCGGCAAGTGTGCTGGTACCGAGGGCGCTGCGCTTTTTGGCTGTGGTCTGCTTTCCAGCTACCTTTTGCTCTTCATCAACTTCTACCGCCTGACCTACAACGCCAAGGCTAAGGCTGCCAAGGAGCGTGGAAGCAACTTCACACCCAAGACCGTCAAGACCAACGGTTCGGCCAAGAAGACCTCAAAGAGCAAGCACATCTAAGCACACGGCCACACAGACCAAATTAGACACTTGTATCTCAGGGTCAAGAGATCAGGAGCAGGAGCGGATCCAACCCCTACCCACGATGGGTTGTAAAAGCCGACGCATTTGCGAACTGGAGACGGAAACGAAAACGAGACCCAGTTCATCCCCTTGTACATCCCACACGGACCATTATCCACCCGTAATATCATTATTTTTCGTCTTCCCTTCACCTTCTCTTTCGCTTCATTGTAATGTTTTGTTTTAGTTCGCTTGCTGCTTGCTTCTAGTTTTTTCTTTCTTTCAACCGCGACAATAGACCCCTCGGCCCGGCATGATACCACTCATCCTCGTCGTTTTATCATTATCTATTACATGAATAAAACCCCCTTCACTGCCACAAGTACAAGTATGGATCAAATCAGTGTTTTTTGTACGCCGTTGACACGACGCGACTTCAAAAAAAATGAACACGAACCAAGGTAGACCTTACTTAGAAGAGAGTTCTTTCAAAGTGTCACGAATGGCCTCTGCCAGCCGAACTATACGCCCAAGAGAGCTTGGGCGAAACCTTTCTTTCTCATTCCTCTTTCATTCGCTTCTTTCATTCTTTCATTTCTTCTTTCTTTCATCGTCTCCTCCTACCTCTTCGCGTTTTTCCCCCAGGTATACCGAAGGTCTTCAACGCCCCCAATTTTGTATTCCGAAAAAAAACCCGTCAAGAAAGCAGCACACGACCCAAACACCAACCGCTACATCTTCCACGCAACAATGTCAAAGGAATTTCATGTCACTTTCCTTGAGGATAGCTTTGTTTCCATCCATGAAAAGACTATCAGCGAGGGTGCAGGAGCCACACACGACCATTTTAAGAACGAAGTGGACGAGGTCGGTGAAAAGGCTGCCTTCGACCCAGCAGTCCCTCGTCGGCTGGAACTCTCGGCTCGAGAATCCAACCTCCTTTCTTCGCTCAAGACCCGTTTAGCCGAAGCACGCTATCCAGATCAAATCGAGTCGGCAGGGTGGAGCTATGGCATGGAGTCCAACCTCCTCAAGACGCTCGTCTATGAGTGGAGGCACAACTATGATTGGGCGAAGGAACTGGACCAGCTGAACAGCGATTACGAGCATTGGACCTGCAAAGTCAATGGACTGGACATCCACTACGTCCGGCACGACCCCTGGGCTGAGGAGGTACAGGATCCAGTGACGGGCAAACCCCTTCAGGAGCCCTTTGCCGGCAAGAAAATGGTTAATGAAAAAGGAGAAATCATCATGCCGCTGCTCTTGATCCATGGGTGGCCTGGCACCTGGTACGAATTCGGAAAGGTTATCGAGCTGCTAAAGAAGCGAGGACGCTTCCAGATCATTGTGCCTTCGCTTCCTGGCTT
This sequence comes from Gamsiella multidivaricata, assembly GCF_025024155.1. Lineage (NCBI taxonomy): Eukaryota > Fungi > Mortierellomycota > Mortierellomycetes > Mortierellales > Mortierellaceae > Gamsiella > Gamsiella multidivaricata. The sequence goes on from NW_026251824.1 coordinate 40,770, forward strand.
CGGATGGAGTCAAGGTACATATATACATTGCTACTTTGAAGCATGCAGCGATGTATCCGTGGAGGGAAGCCGGCAAGTGTATTCGTTACCCTGATATTGTCTTTCCTTCTCCATTATAGCACCATCGCAGAAGAAGTTTGGCGTGAGGGCTATGGCCAAAACCCTCCACGAGCTGATGCAGCACCTCGGCTACAAGCACTACCTCGCGCAAGGCGGAGACTGGGGCGCCATCATCTCCCGCACCATCGCCACGCTCTACCCCGAGCACTGCCTTGCCATCCACGTCAACATGCTGCCCTGTCTGCCGCCGCGACCCTGGACGCGTCCGTTCCAGTTCGCAAAGGCCATCACCGGCTTCTTGCTGCCCTCGGTTGTCTACAAGAAAAATTCTCGCGAACGGGCCTCGATCGAGGGCCTCAAACGCTATGCAGCCGAGGAAGGCGCGTATTTCTTCATCCAGGCCACAAAGCCCCAGACGCTCGGACATGCCCTGACGGACTCGCCCGTGGGTCTGCTCTCCTGGTTGGGGGAGAAGTACTTGGATTGGGCAGATCTAGATCCTCTTCGTCCTGAGACCTGGCCATTTTCAAAGACGGAGCTGTTGACGCAGGTCATGATCTACCATTCTACTCAGACAATTACTTCGTCGACCAGGATCTACTATGAGGCGTATCATAACCGTGACATCGACTGGTTGCTTCAGCAACCTGTCCCACCGAACGTGCTTGTTGGTGTGGGTGTCTGGAATAAGGAGCTCTTCATGGTCCCCAAAGCATGGGCCGAGTAAGTCGCCATGATTCGGATATGATATGCTTGACTGTTGTCAATGGCTAAACACTGGTGCACTCTTTTTGTCCACATCCTTCAATCGATAGCGACTGGATGAACGTCATCTCGTGGCACGAATTCCCGAAGGGGGGACACTTTGCTGCGTTCGAGCGACCCGCCGAGTTCGAAAAGGAGATCACAGAGTTCTTCACACGGGAACAAGTACTCGATCTTTTCACTGCCAAGCGCTACGGTCTCAAGATCTAAGCATCATAGCAATAGGTTTTGCACAAAAAGCTCATAGCTGGGCGCTTTTTTTAAAATAGATCCAATGTCTATTGTGAAGCTATTGTACAGTTTATTGCGTGTATCCAACCAGAATGAGACCACCTCTTGATTCTGCTGCTTTCTACTTCTTGCGGTCCGCCTTCCACTTGTACTTGGCCAGACCATCCTTATCGACGCCAACCTTCCTCTTCCGACCCTTGAGCATCAAATTCTTTCTCAATGCCATTTCCTGCTCCAGTTTCGCCATTGTCTCCTCTCGTTCCATTCTCGAGGCCAGCTCGGTCAATGCACGCTCGCGTTCCTTGGCTGCAGCTTTGATGTCGGCCTTTTCGAGGTGTGAGACCGTCAGATCTTTCTTCAGCTGCTCTGTCCTAGGTCTGTTGAACTTTCTGTACACGAGCTCCGGTGCGGTATCAAAGTGCTTTGCAGGATCAAACGTCTTGACTGTAAAAGTGTTTTGTAGTATTAAGAAAATGAAATGTTAGTTGTCTGGATGTCCATGTTATTGCGACGGACGATTGAAAACGTTGAATAGCCAGATTGAGATCGTCTTCACATGCCTTCTTCCTCATTGTCAACGAAGACAACATGGTTCTTCGGCTTCTGTATCGTCTTGAAACTGCTGCTCCCCCCGATCCTGTCCATATCTTCGTCCTCGTCCTCCTGATCCTCACGGACCTCATCGTCCAGAAGCACAAGTCCTTGCTGCATGCGTTCGATCCTCTTGCGTCCGATATCCCGCTGCTGGGTCACATAGTTCATATCCTGGGTGTTGAGAAGCTTCAGAAAATCGCTCGAGAACTTCTCGTTACGCTCCACGAGATGGACACCATCCTTGGTCCGGGTGCTGATCATCTTGAAGTAGAATTCGTCCGGGTTGCGGAACGCAGCCTTCTCCCGCATCGCCTTGAGACGGTCCTGTTTAGAGTGATAGTCCCGTGCACGAGCGACATAGTCTTTTTTCTTCTCGAGGAGACCGTATTTCTGACGAGCCAAAGGTTGTGCACGCTCTTTGTGGTTGCGCCGCTGGACGGCATTGCGAAGAGAAGACATGGCGGTGAAGGTATGTTGCGTTGTTTGATGGGTCCTGAAAAGAGTGGAGAACGATGGACGATGCGAAGTTCAAGAAAAAAAAAAAAAAATCGAAATAGGCAACAAACAAAGGACTGCTGGTTAAGGGGGGCTATCCTCTGATCCACCATATCCAGCTACGGGGCGCTAGCATAGCATTGGCCACACACGACGCAAGTGACTCCCCCATCGCAAGAACAGGACAACGACGACCAACCATGGATGAGATGCTTCCCAGTTCAGGAGAGGAATACTTGCGAATGGTGAGGTCGGTGGCGAGTGTTGGGATGCATCAACTTAGCATTGTGTACCTGTCCACGCACTGACTGGACCCTTGTTGTTCTGCAACCTAGAGCGCAGGCACGGTCATGTCCCGCAGTCGTTGTAGCTCCAAAGGCACAAGAATACCTCTCCGTCAAAAACACGTCGCTAAAGTACAGGACTGACTGGAATTCATGTCACCCAGCGCCAAAGGGTTGTGCTCCAACAGCCGAGTGGAGGGAATGCTTCATGGACGAGTTTATGACCGCCCGTGCCAACTTCAAGGAGTACTCGCAGCGCCAGGGACGCCCAGAAAAACGGCGGAGGATACAGACCAGTTCATCCGTTGAGGATCAGCAGGATGGACAATGCCGGATATCTACTCATGATGGCTCGAATGAAACATCTTCGACATTACTGTCAACCGTCAACCCTGCAACTATTACACTTCCACAAATGTTCGACGAGCGAGGATGGCGCACACTTTTGTATGGATCGAATGTTGTATCGATGTCGGTACCAGGATCCACTGCGGCATCAACAACTACCACACTATTGACATCTACTCAAGAGTCTGAAGCAATACAGGCAACGGAGTCATCCACACTACGGAGCCCAGGACAGGGGATGATGCCCCAGCCTCGGTTTCTTATGCGTCTCAATCAAGGCCACTTGATCCAGTTACTGAAGTATCATCTACGCTGGCTTGCAGAGGACGATGTCTCCGAGCAGGAAGTAAGTCTTTGCGATCCTGGTTGAACAACGCGCGTCTTTGTCCTTTGGATTTCAGGTTTTTAATAAGCGGACTAAACGTGTTTATATTGCTGCCTCGCGGATTTCTAGGGACGGTGGATGTACGCATTATTCCTGAAACTCGATCCACTCGTGGAATCCGACCAGACATCCATTCTCAGGAGTCTGGCCAAGAAATGTGCACGTATCCGATCACATCTCAACGTAAGCACAACGTTTCCCCAATTGCCAGTTTTATGCTGTACCATGTTTGCTCTTCCTTCCTCTTTTATGGTGGATGGACCCAACAGGCGAAACATGGAAGGAGATAGAAACAAATCGTACGAAAATATCTTTTGCTCGAACAACCGATAAAGATCAATGATGTCCTCTCCTCGTTCTGTACGTTAACAAACATCTTCGGCTTTAATTAATACATTTTCACCCGGATTCTATTTTTGATATCTGTTCATTTTTAGAGCGACTCAGGGAGCAAGCTTGCAACCATCAACATGGTCATCACGATCGTAGCTCGGCTATTTGGCCAGAGTGACCTTGAGTGAATCTCCTTCAATTAATAAAAAAGGGACATGCCACATGTTACATGCAACACGCAACATGCATACAACATGTACAGTGAAGCGAGATCCAATTGTAAATCTGAATGGATTTGTCTTGGGCGGCAACTGCATTATGCTGCACACTGTACACGTATTTCTTTGTCTACCATTTCCATGGTGCTCGTGGTTAGTCGTAGTCGTAGTCGTAGTCGTAGTCGTAGTCGATAATGATAGCACGCATGTGTTATGAAGTCAGAGCTCAAGAAATGACGATGACACTGCAGCTCAGGGCCTGGACAGGATGCCTTATTTTCATTTAATGAGCCGCAGGGGATTACGTGTATCTCAGGAGGGAGGGCAAGAATGAAAGGAGGGGGGAGGGGGACTGAGAATCGCCCTTGTTCCCCCTCCCCTTCTCCGTGGCACAGGGGGTGGGTGCTCGGACGCAACGATTGGATGGTCTAGGCGGTTCCCCCTTCGTGCTTCTTGGGAGAATGTGCTCTCATGGCACTCATTCGCGGGGTAGAGAGACAGGAACAAGGTCATGCATGCACGCGCTCTGCGGCAAAGGCAGTGTATTACAACCAGGGGGGAGCATTGAGGATGGGCAACCGGATTGGATTTGGACAAAGCTCGTCATCTCCGCTGGGAATCCATGCACACGTGTCCATCGTTTACATTTCTCATTTCTCCCCTATGAATAGCCAACCTGCCGCCACGAGAGAAGGCCTACTTTTGTACTGTAGGCAACAAACAAGTATCTGCTGTACATGTACTTGTAAACAAGCAAAGTTCCCAGGCCACGTTTGTGTTCAAGGGTTCCACGCTTTATGCTTATTATACATGTTCATTCATTCCATTTCCATCGGTTGTTTGGGTGCTGTTTCCAGTTGGCTGTTCTTGGACCGAAGCTTGTTTTTCCCATCACCCTCCTTCGACAAAAGTCGACTTGAAGGAAGCCGTTTCCCGTCCTCGCTTCCTCGTACCGGCTGAAAAGAGCGAGAAGAGAGAAAGGGAAATAAAAAATAAAAAATGACGGGATCTGGGACACGATCCAGAGAGACTGCGAGATCTGGAACACGGCCACTGCCAGGCACCGATGCGGGACGAATGAGCCTCCCTCGTATTCTCTCGCTCTCTCCCCTCCGTGCTGAAGGAGGGGGGGGGGAGAAAGGGGAAGGAGGGCAGGATACTGGCATACTGGCATATGGATGCCCCCACCCACTCTTTTTTCATTCTTTCCCGCCCTTCTTTTTTTGAATATTCCCATATCACATCATTGTCTGTCTCTTCATACACGTCCACAGCAAACAGCATTACAGCCTTTGTCCTCTTCTTTTCATCCGATCCTCCATTCCATCCATCAGCCCATCCCTCCTTCCTCCCCTTCTTCTCCTCCTCCTCCTCTCACCCTCTTCGCCACCCTCTGCTCGCCACTCGCTCACTCGCCCAATTGTCACCGCCTTTTCATATCCCTCCCCGGACTCGGCTTTCACACCTCCCCCTGGCACCCTCTCCACAGCCACCACCACCGCCGCTACCATCAACCACCACCTCCTAGCAAACAAAGAACCTTCCTTTCCTTTGCTTCTATTCCTCCCGCCCTTTTCATTTCATCCTTTGCATCCCACTGTTGTGCCCCGACCATCCACATCTGTCCAGCCTTGTCGATTAACTATCCTTTTCAATCCTATCCCTTATCTTGCTCATCGACATCGCGTGGTCAACAAACTGGAGTTGCTGGGGTCGTCCGATAAAGAGAGTGTGTGTGAATGAACAAAGAGCGAGAGTGAGTTCGTACAGTTGTCTTCATGAAGTAAAGGGACGAAACAAAGGAACCAGGACGGCTGAGCTACGGACACATAACCCCCTCGCCCTTCTTCCCCCTCTCTCCCTCTGTCTTCCTTTATCCATATTACCAACAACCAACAACCATTCATCCTAGCCATGGAGACATTGGCGCCACGGAACCCGCGGACGCGACACAACAGCAGGCCGACCCCTCCAGAGCTCCATCTGCTCGGCACACCAAAGTCGCTGCCATCTCAGGTCTCCAGCACCACTTCGCTCTCGAGTATAAATAGTCTACCCTCTCAACATCAGCATCAGCAACAGCAGCAGCATGGACAGGCGCATCCAAGACAGCAGCTACCCTCTCATAACCATGATCTTCAAAGTAGGGGCAACACCGCTGGAAGTTCAACCCAGCTTCAGACCTACGGCGCCCATTATCCCTCCTATCGACCCTACACCCCCACCACCCCCACCACTCCAACGGCTCTGCACGCCTTGACGATGTCAATGCCTGCGACTCCAACACTGGCCGCCATGGGATCTGGTTTCCCTGTGTCGCCTCGAATGGACCACTCACCCGCCTTTAGCAGTACCAGCACCAGCAACAGTAGCGGTCAGTCCAAAACCGTAGTGGCACCTAGTACAGCCGGAGGGCTACATCCATACACAAAAGCACAACGTGCTTCCAGTACACGGCGGGTGCCCAGCAGCGAGTCTTCACTGTACGATCCTTATCGATCGCGTCAACCAGGTGTTTCTGCGAATAGAGTTAAAAATGGTAAGAAAAACCCCAATGATTGATCAAGAACCGGAGACTCCGGGGAAGGGAGGGGGAGAGCTTAGATCTGAAATTCATGGGTGGCACTATGGAATCGGGGGTGGGGGAGGCATGTTCATTTCGAAGGACCATGCATGGTTAATATGTCCGAGATGGTTGAATTTGGTTAATTGTTTTCCCCCTTCAACATTTCGCCTCTAATGTATCGTGGCGACTCAATCGAGCGCGCGACATCTGGCAAAAAATATCATCGCCTCTCTCTATCAACACATACACATCTCGTTTTTTTTCTTTCATATCAACAACAAAAGGTTGGATAAAGGACGCGATAAAGCAATTAGATTGGGCAAACAAACAAACAGGTGGCACAAAAAAAAAAGAAAAAAAATCCCTCCCCCATCATGATTTCTCTCTTCGCAACTCTCCAGTGCGACTTTTGAGTTCATGTTGCGTGAGAAATGCGAGGAGGGGAAGAAGAAAATGCAATCGGCCGTGGCCTCGATCGAGCATAAGGGCATTCTGTCGTACACGTTACTGTAAATGTATACTACAACAGGGGAGGAAGAACAGGCGCGGGCATAGATATAAAAAAAAAGCGCGACTAGAGAGACAGAGAAGGAGCCTTCTGCGTATTGTGTCGCCGCTGTTGGGTCCTTAAGCGAAAGGGGGCGGCTTGGTTTACAATAAGAACTGCTGAAGAAGAAGAAAAAAAAGGCGTACAAGTGCACTCATGTCTGCCCGGGTAGCAGAATGTTGTCTCGCTGCATCTGTCTGCTATTGCCCATCTCTCTGTCGTGCGACCTATTTACTTCCCATCACACCCAAGCATTCATATCTCTTAGTCTCCCATTGAAGAACATGGGCTCATGTAAGCCATTGTTGTAGCAATGTGAGGTGCTGGGGAAAAGGGAGAAACAGCGAGAATTAGGAGATATGGACACCACACTGTAGTTCGTGATTCAATTGAGAGCATTTGAGGGAGAAGCAGTAAGAAGGAAGACTGCTGATGAGAGCACCAGCGATTACTATGGATCCCATAGGAGTGAAGAACTAGAAGCTGCGACATTTTTTTTCCTCGTCCATTTTACGGGTCCCAGCTGAACTTGGCAGCTTCTCCATCAAAGGGGGGACACCCTATATTCACTTCTGGTTCCCTGACACTGTGCGCTGTTTATAGACTACCAAGCCCAATCCCCCCATACGACGACGCTCCCTCAGCAACCGCTGCCGTACTACAGCGGCCATGGGTCTTCTGAGGATGTGCACGATATCCCTCCTCATCTGGCAGACGACCCGGCATTTCCACTGGCCCCGCCTTCAATTGCACACAGGGAGGATCACTACCGCCAATCTCCAACGCTGACTGCAAGCCAGACCCTTGCAGCAAGTTACAGCGCACGACCTGAATCGCCCTTCCAGGCGTACTTGCCATATCAACCCTACAGCAATCAGCAGGCGCTGCCATCGCCATCCATCATTGACGCATACCGGTCTAGTTCGAGTTATTCCTCGCCAGGACTGGGGCCTCTCCACACTGGCCATGCTTATGAGGAACGGACTGAGCAAAAGGCAGATCCATACCGGTCTGCGTTCTCGCAATCGGCTCACAACCAGACCAACAGTCAGTGGTCAGGAAATGGGTCACCCAACCCCAACGATGATTTTTCATCCTCGTTTGAATCCCGGTTTTCGGGCTTGACTAACCAGCAGCATCAGCATAACAGTGGTAATAATAACACCACACGATACCCGATGAGAGACCTGGCTGGCCAGGAATCGAGTCAAGCGCTGTCGAACTCATTCTACGAACCGGGCAACCCTCCAAAACGAGCTCCAACGGTCTCAAGCGAAACTGCAGCATCATGTGTGGCACCAACACTATCAGAGAAGGACAAGGACAAGGACACCTTGACGACCCTTGGCAACAAGGCGCAGATCAATTCTCTGCAACAATCGTATACATCTCAACCCTCAAAGACGGAATTTTCAGGAACTAAGAAGCCCAGGACAGAAGAGGAAGAGGAGGACGAAGTGATCTTGCAGAAATTGGGCGTGATCAGTACCGACAGTGGTGCCTCTCGAAGCGGAGGCACTCGTAGCGGAACCACCTATGGCAGCGGGCGGTCGCGCAGAAAGGGACAGTGGACAGACGAGTCTGAGGAGGAAAGCCAGGACCGGTCTCGAAGAAGACGAAGGGTCGGCCCTGGAGAGATGGAGAGTCAAAGGAGAAGGAGAATGAGGGGTCGCAGAGAAGATGACAGACAGAGGCGATGCTGCTGCTGCATTACGCGAACGTGCGCGTGCATTGCGTTCGGACTCCTGGTCTGCCTGGCAGTGACGCTGTACTTCCTGATCCCGCGGACGCCTGCGTTCATGTTCGAGTCGGTCTCTGCTACCGGTCCGCCTGTAGTGACCAGGGACCGGATCCGGGAGCCGTTTGCGATCCAGCTCATGGTTGACAGCAAGAGCAACTACCTCCCTCTCCGACTCAGTGTTATCGACATCATTGTAAGTTTCTTAGAACACACGCTTTCCCTGTTCAGTATTATTTGGATGAATGCCGTGTTTCAACATACTAATTGTTAAAACGCTCTCCTTCTTTACAATAGGTACAGCTTAAGCTCAACCAGACAAAGATCGCCGACAACAACAACCTCCCCTCGTCTTCCGTGATCCAGCCCCGCACCGCCCAGGTCATTTCCATACCCATGAACCTCGACTACAAATCTCTCCGTATAGACCTAAGCTCGGATGCAGTCCTTCAGAAACTGTTTGAGGTCTGCACACCTATTGATCCAAACACTGACACTGTCATCCCAGGGATCAACCTCGTCATTAGTGGCAACATGCATGTATGGGGCCTGTCTTGGGTTTGGAAACCATCCTTCAGCTTAAACGTCGACAATGTGCCCTGTCCGGTCAATGCCAGGGCCCCTGCCTCGGAGACTCCGTCGGCTTCATCCGTGCTCCCAGTTCCATCGGCCACGGTCATCATGGCCAGCCTCACTGGTAACTCAGAGGATCCCATGGCGATCACTGCAGTCGACGAGCACGATCAAACTCTGTCGCCTGTGGCGATCGCAACAGCGACAGCTCATGGCTAGTCGCCGTCATCATTTTTGATGCTTTCTCTTATCTTTTTCTCCCCCTCCTCCTTTTCCTCTGTTCTTTCTTCGCTCTCATCTTTCCCGGTTATTTTTTCTCTGTTTTTGCTCGTAGCATACTTAGACGCTTTTTTCTTTCTTTCTCTCTCTCCCTCATCACATTTCATCTTATGCTGACCCGCTCTAGCCTGTTACTTCCTCATCCAGTGTACATATTTCTCATAAAAGGAAGAAGGCTTCTTAGATTCTTATAAGATAAAGCCATGTACATGTGTCTTCATATAACAGCTTTTGAGGAAATGAAATGGTTATGGTAAAAGCATTATTGTTATCAGTTTTCAGTTTTGGAATTTTAGGGTGTCCACGGGTATTTTGTCAAAGAAGTTTAAGACACGAAGATCCGCTGTCGATAAGCGAGCAACCATATCCTTGGAGCTCGGCTGGAATAGTAATGCTGTTTTCCATTTATTTATTTATTTTGGTCAAGGAGCACCAAGAACTTCAGATCAAATCGGTGGAATACGAGGTTATGGTGGCAGTGGCGGAGATAGTGGTAATCTGTGGTGCGTAGCAGCCATATTGACGCGATATGCTATTTGCTTGAGCGAAGTGGATGTCGACGATGAAGTTGATGAGAACAGCGGTTAAGTTGCCTGCTTTGGCGCGAACCTCTGAAATGTGGTGTAAACCTCTAAAGAATTTAATTTTTTGAATGAATGAATCATATTAAGTTATTCTAAAATATATTTATTGTCGTGGACTCGATCGATTACTTTGATTGCTGTTAGTGTTGCCGTGGTTGTTGCTGCTGTTGCTGTTGCTGTTGCTGTTCACGGTAGTCATCCAGGTAACTGCGTCGATTGCCATGTGTACTACCGGTATGGCTTTCGCGTCGAGGCGTACGCAACCTCACCACGACCTGATCAACCTCCTCCTGCTCACTCTTGGTCCTATCTGCCACGTCACTCGACGACTCCTGCCCTGGTTCCACAACTACTGGTGCAGGCGAAGGTGACCTTGAGATACCGCTACCCTTGTTACTCTGGGTTCCCTCAAATACTGCAGCACCGTTGCGTGTCGTCTTGCGCAAGAGCCCATTCTCCTCCTCGTCTCGACCACTCTTCAACTTGTCCTGCTCCTGCGTGATCAATTCCTGTTGCTGCTGTTGCGGTGGATCCTGCGACACGGCGTCTGTATCCTTTTGCGCCCGGCTCTGTCCCAGGGGTGAAGGCCCTATGGACGACTCATGAGAATGGTCTGAATGCGATGAAGACTGGGATTCGGACCGACTGGACCGATTCGCGATCCTAGGCGAACTCTCTCCATCCTTCCAGAGGCGCACATGAGCACTCCCACTCTCTGGTATGATCACACTTGCACGTCGGCGATACCAGGCATTGCCCTCGTTAATGGATCCACCCGGAGAATAGCATTCGGCTGTTGGTGTTGGTGTCACAACGCTCCCGGCAATCGATCGTCGGTCGGCCACGCCTGGACTGAACCCAGCTTGTCGCTCGACCCCGGGTCGTGTCGCGGGGGAACTAAGAAAGGAGGGGCCAAAGACGCCGTGCGGTGGCGAGTCAGATGAGGTGTTTGAGCTTGTACGCATGAGTGTGTAGCGGTGGTCGGCTGAGATCGAGGACTGGAAGTGCCGTAGAACGAGCTTCGGTTCCGAGAGGTCGTCGAGAGACCGGGGAGGTAGAGGTGGAGCACCGGTGGGGGACGAGGAGGAGAGTCCGTCAGGAGAAAACGAGTTAGGCTTGGTGTCGCTGTCTGAAGCTGATGCCGTAGGAAATGGGTAAGGGCCATCATCCTCTGCGAGCACGGCGCTGTCGTCGTTCGTCATGATCAGATTCAGACTAAGCTGACTATTATTATGGGTCCGGAACGGATCCAGAAAGAGACTCGATTTGGATCCTGCCGAGGGCGGCGGCGACGCGAACGGGTTAAAGTCCATATGCTCGGTCCCAAGACTCGAAGGTGATATCGGGAACATGGGACTCGTCAGCTCCTGTGAGAAACCGGATCCCAGGAGCGCTGCATCGTTCGGATAGATCCCAATCTGCAAATTTACGCCCTGATGAGGATGCTCGTGGCTATACCTCGGCGTCGCTGCCCTCAATGGCGCAATCGGTGCCGAAGGCGTCCGTGTAATACTCGGTCGACGCGTAAAGACCTGTGTGGCGTCCATAAACGAGTTGCGTGGGTTAACACCCCCTTCCCCGCGTGGTCCTGACGCACCCATCTGAAACGAGCCCGTGCCAGCATGGCCACCGCCACCAACCGCCATTCCGACGGCTCCAATTATGTTGCTTTGTTTCGGACTTTGCGTACAGTTAGCCAGGGTCGGAACAGAGGTCTTCCTAGGATTCTTGCCCTTCTCAAGTCTCGTACCCACACCGCCATCTTTCTCGTCGATCAACACCGTCTCTAAATCTGATATCCTGACCTCAGAACCGCGCTGCGACTCTAAACCGATGCCGCCGCTTTCTGTACCGAATCCTCTTGCCTTCTCCCACTTGGCTCCTTCTCTCTCTCCCTCTGCTTCTGCTCCTGCTCCATCTCCTTCCAAAGCCCTTTTCTTCTTCTTCTCCGCCCTCTTGTTCTTGTGTGAGATGTAATGCGTCGCGAGCACGCCCAGCAAGAACAACACTCCAACGCAAACCCCCAGCGAAATAAGAACCGTCTGGGTCGTCGAGTTGACCTCAATCTGCACATGCTTATCCCCGTTTCCCGTGGATGACCCTGTAGGCGTTGCTCTGAACAATGAAGATGAAGGTGGGTATTGCTGTTGCGGTGTTGGTGGGTCATACGATCCATCAATAAAAGTCGGCGGCGGGACATCGTCCTGAAAAATCGTCCCCGGAACAATGGAGCTGATGTCTGTTGGAACTGGGAATGAGCTCCCGTACTCTCGTTGACCGTCTAAAATGGACATCGTTTTCTTTTTTCTTTTTGTCTTTTTAGACTATACATGAATGGGTGTGAGTTTCTGGAATCTTTGAAAATTGCTTAGGCAGACAGAGAAAAAAGAACCTTTCCCGTCTCTGTCTCTCTCTCTTCGCGCGTTCGCTCATGATCAGAAATACATACACTGTCGGTTTCTGTATGCCCAGTCTTATGTCTCTTCCCAATGAAAAAAGGTCGTTTGATGAAGTAAGATGATGTGTGTGGACCAAACGATAAAGCAAAAGTATTAAAAAAGAAAAAAAGATAGAGAAAGTGATACTACGGTGGTGTAGTACCTGATGTTGTGGAAGGAAACGGGATAAGCTTCAAGGGCGTAGCCTTTACAATATACGATACTCCGAAAGCAAGTGAACACGGCAAAGGAATATAAAACGGAGGTGTGTCGCCATGCACGGTATTAGGGTCTGGAGGCCATTAAGAAACACTCATACTCAACGACCTGCAAAATCCATACCCAATCTATCCGGTCACAGGCCCCAGGTCAAAGACAAAAAATGAGTCCTTTGAGCTTGCAGGAAAAGATGGCCACCATAATTGGGAGGAGACAAATCAGGACAAAAAGATAAAGGAAGGGGTCGCCCTTGAATTGGTTATCGGCAAGCGTATACATGAGGAGTACAGCAAGACTGCGACTGTAAGTTATGTTTGGAGGCACGGCCTTGCCCTGCAATGAATTGCAAACCCATAAAGGCCATCAACAACGCGCACATGGAGATAGCAGGAGGGAGAGGATAATGCTGAAGGGGGAGGGGGAGAGTGCAGTTAAGAGATCTGCAGGTGGACTTGATAAGGCATAACTATCTTGAGAGTGACCTATGCACTACAGGCATGTATAGAGCAACGGCTTTTTCTGGGCACTTTGGCTCTTGAGAACCAAGCTGATCCATGCTACCCAATGCATGCATGTGTGCCATTGTGTCAGTGGGGAGTGGGTCTGATAGATCGTTGTGCTAGATGTGTAGATGTATCATGTTGATGATGGGCGTATACCGCAGACTGGATGGTTGTAAAACGATAGTTCAGGGCGGCAATAAACGGTCCAACCACGTTGTATGGAATAAGCACAACAAACGCGTGAGCTTGTGGCACGCACGGACCAACGCCAGAATGGTCGTCTGTTCGCCCGCACAAATAAACTTAGATATAACCCCCAGGCTCTTTCACATCACACCCATAGGGTAAACAACAACTCTGGGAAACACACACATGTACACAGAGAATAGAAAGACGCACAAGCCAACTGTAGTTCTCTGAATAAAACCTTAGTTGTGTCATGTCGCCCAGAGAGACGGTAACGAATGACATTCATGTGTCCTTGTCCACCTGAACGAATTCTAAATCCCTTGTCGATCCCTGTCCATTCCTGCGCTGATGCAGGGTCCCCTATTTTCTCCATCATCACCTATAAGCACACAGCGAGGGTGAGAAGCGTCTTTCGTTGGAATGCACAGGGATCATTCAAGACAAAAGGCGAGCTAGATCCTCAGCTTCTTGCGTTGCAGATCAAATTTTGCGGTTTGGCTCAATATGTCGCTGGTACTCGCACAACTGTAGGTGGCACGTTTAGCCAGGGTCCACCATCCTGCGCATTTGTGATCCTAGCCAAGACACCCGCACTCACGCGCGCGCGTTCTCTACCTCGACACCATATCGGCGTCGAGCTAGCAGGAAATGGAAAGCTGGGGAAAATGTGGGGTCAGCAAATGCTGTCATCGCCAATGGTTTTTCTTTCTCTGTGCGTGTAAATGTCACCTCCCTTACCCCCTTTCATTTTTTTCTCTTGGCTTCCCTCCTGCCTTCCCGTCATCCCTCGCTCTACAACACAGAAGTATATCGCTCCCGTTGAGGAACCCCCCCCTTTATTCCATCGTCTCCCCCTTGTTTCCAACTTTTACTTCTTGACTAATGTGACGAAGTCCCGCATTTGGCATCCGGAGGCAAAGATTAGTAAAGATAGCGAGCAAGTGCGCAATTTGCTGTCCACACCACGCAGTGGATATTTTTTCTTCCTTCTTACGGCTAACTGCTGCTGCGGCTGCCTGAACTAATGCAATTTGTGAACGTCCGCCCATGCACATTACGATGCTTCTGCTTCTGCAGACGTAAACGGGTTGCAAGCTGTGTATTGCTGCCAAGAAACACAAGGGAAAGCGACGCTGCCTTGGGCCAGAAAAGACATCAGTTCTTGTTTGATATACGGAAAAGTGAATGACAATTATAGCACTCTACTGAATAGTGAGATAACAGGGGAATTTGCGCAGGCACCTTTTTGCTGTTGTTTGATGCGTCTTGGGCATCCTAGGTCCTTGATAATTCTTTCGTATCCTTACAAAACACTCGAAACCACCTCCATCCGTCTAATCCTTCCTTCCATCTTTCCCTCTCTTGCCATCTGCTCTCTCTTCTCATCTTTCTCTCTCTTCTCTTTCCTTCTCTCTTTCTCTCTCCCTCTCTCTCTTCACACACCCCAACCCATTCCCTTGCTTCTGTCTCTCTGTATGCATCTGTGTCTCGGACTATTTGCTCCATTTTATCCCTTTCTCTCTCTCTTATTCTTCTTTCCCTACCTGTAAGTCATCTCATCAATAGAGTTTCTCCTTCATGCCTCAATGCTCTCCCCCCCCTTCCTGTCTCCCTCCCCTCCCTTTCTCTTACATCTCTCTCTCTCTCTCTCTCTCTCTCTTTCTCTCTCTCTCTTTCTCTCTCGCATTCGTGCCTTTGTGAGCCGGTGTCCGTTGGGGTCACATAATCACTGGGGGAAGATATCGCTAGCGCGGGAGTGCATGCCTGTGTGCCTGGGTCTGTGGCGCTATCGTGTATACCAGTATTTTACATGCGCGAATGTACCTCTGGTTTTTACTACTCGTTCTTTCGAACGTCTAATATCCAGAATGCTGTGGCCTTGGTGCTCCTTGCTTGTCTGGCTCGTGTCTTTCACAGCTTATCATCGATCTCGATATCTCTCTGATACGACCGCGCGTACACATGCACATGCGCATACACATAATACAACAAAACGTTTAAAGAGCATTCATGCAAATGGATGCATACATAACTCTTTCATACCTATGTCTGTTCTGAGTCCTATCATATTGATCCTGTCATCATGGACACTGCACACCATGTATAAAGCACCATTGCATCGTGCCCTGTTATCAAAGTGCGCGCGTATGTCGAACATGGCTGCTGTAGGGGTTGATGTTGTTATGTTTAATTGTCCGGCCCGCCTGTCTCTGACTTGCCATATCCGAGGCTATCGTCTGCTTCTCAGCGCTCAATAGCACCTCCCTCCTCACCGTCCCCAAACAATCGCATGAACATTAACGTGAACACAAAAAAGTGCATGATGGTCAGAGAAGACTTGACTGCTGGAGCCAATTGAGTCCCTGTGGTACAAGATGGACTAAATTGTCGAGTGGCTGTTTGCTCCTCTGCACAAACGAGGCGATGATGGCCTTACTATTCTGAAGCATTCTACCCTTGATGTTTCAGGGTGTTTGATACCTCGTAAAACGTGTATGATGTACCCCGTCTTCATTTCAAGGTCTGACACAATCTCAGCACTGATCCGCCATACCTTTCTTCTCCATTCCTCAATTCAACAGGCGCATCGAATATTGGCTGGATCTCAGTTGAGGAGGTAAAGGTGAGCAAGCTTCCTAATTCAGGGCATGAGGGCAGGGCGAATGTACGAGAACAATAGTTGGAATTCAGCCGGGACTAGTGGATAGCGCCTAGTACCTAGTACGAGACAATATCATCATCGCCCGAGGTTATTGTGGCCCAGCGTAATGGATCTAACGTGACTAGGGCGGACAGATCAAGTTCTTGCTGGGGCCAGGAACTGGAGGCCGATCTGAAATGAATTCGTGGAAAGCATTGTTTGTTCGCTTCAAATAGCAATTGGATGAATCCACCTACCATTCACGAGCAAATTTTCCTATCTTTGCGTACGCACATGCTGCATGGCCTCCAAAAAAAAAAAAAAAAAAAAAAAAAAAAATTACCAGGTGGCCATAAAGATAGGAGGGATGGGGCTCGTAGTCGGATCGGGCCTGAAGTAAAAAAAAAAAGAAAGAAAAAGCCAATTGACATCTTTGACCCTCTCTCTTTATCCTCGCCTCGCCTTCTTTTTCTCTCCATCCTGCTGCAAACTTCAGTCAATCCTTCACAAGCAGATACGAGACGAGCGCACCTTTTTTACATAAATATTTTTATTTTGGTTCACTGTGCCACAAAACCGCACGAGGAAAGAACACTACGTCTCTTCAATGGCCAACCCCTCCGCACATTTTCAATCCGACCCTTCACTGATGACTGCAGGCCAGAACTCCACTTATGGTGGCTACGGATCCTTATATGGTGCCATGAACCATAGCATGAATTTTCACACTGCTGCCTATCCCAGTCCATACGGTGCTCCCGGTCCTGCGACTCCGCCTGTCCTGCCGCCACTCCAATCCACCAACAGCAATCACAGCAACCCCTACAGCAACGGCAGCGGCGGGCACGATGGACCCTCCTCATCTTCTTCCTCTGGTTTCCAGTTCTCATACCAGAACGAAGTCGGGTCTATGACCCCTTCCAGCTCCGCAGGTGGCGGTAGCGGCGGTGGAGGGATGCACTCCTCAAACCCAATGGATGCAGCGTCGTCTTCTTCGCAGTCGTCCGTGGACCCATCGAGGAGGGGTATGGATGATACGGACGCCATGCGGAGAACTCCTTCAGCGTCAGCGCAGCTTCCACATCCACAACAGATTTTGGACGACGCATTAAAAAAGGGTCAGCAGCAGCAACAGCCGCAGTATCAGCATCACCCGCATTCGCCGCATCCTCAGCAGAGCCAGGCGCAACAGCAACATCAACTTCAGAAACAACAACAACAACAACAACAACAACAACAACAGCAACAGCAACAACAGCAACATCAACAACTTCAGCGCCAGGTTCACTCTTCGCAACTGCACTCTGCCCAGACACCGTACCAGTACAATTCATCCTCACAGATACAGCAGCAGCAACAACCACAGCAGCAGCTTCATCCAAGTCAGAGTCCATTACCACACATGATGCACGCTCATCCTAACAACCTGTATTCGACAGATGCTCGTCACGATACGCGTTTATCACACCAGCAGCAGCAGCAACAGCCAACACAACAGCAACAACAGCGCTACATAGATTCTTCTATGCACCACGTCATGCACAAAAGTGGATCTAGATCCGGCGATCTAGGATGGTCCGGCTCACAGAATATGATGTTGCAAGGCTCCGTTACACCCAATACTAATGGTAGCGGCAGTGGCAGCGGGAATGGAAGTAGTGGGGGAGGGCCGATTCGTCACAGCGTAGGCGCTCAACAGAGCCGCGCAGCTGCCAACAAGCGTAGTCGTGACTTCGGAATAATGGACCCATCCGGAGTACCAGGACCTACAACAGCAACCAACGGACTGGGTGGGATGAGCGCAGCCTCAGCTACGGCCGCCTCAACCATGGGTATGAGCCCTATGGGTGGAATGGCAGGTCTGCCCGGGATGAGTGCTATGGCTCATGACCGCCTAGGCTGGGGCGGGATGGTTGGTGCTGGGTATGGCGCTCCAGAGCACCACCACGGATTGCAACAACAGTCTCATCATCAGCAGATGCAACATTTACAGCAGCAGCAGCAGCAGCAGCAGCAGCGTATGGCACCCCACGGCGCACGGATCAGTGGCGGACACATGGCCGGAGATGCAGGAGGACCCATGGGTGGGATGGCTGGTATGCCCGGAATGGGTGGCATGGGAGGACTAGGGGGTCTGGGAGGCCTGAGCGGGATGGGAGGAATGGGTAGCATTAACAACCTCCACGGTGTGAACATGGGTTCATTATCAAAAAAGAAGATGAAAAAGGTCCCTATGCCCATGATCAAGGATAAGAACTGTCCGAAACGTCCAAGGAATTCGTACATCTTTTTCACGCTCATGAAGAGGTAAAAAGGCGTGTCTTTTTCTTTTTTGTTGTTACTATTTTTAAAAACGTGCCTTATCGCGAGCGTCTTTTTTAAACTAACGACGCACAACGCGAATGACAACTAGGGATGATATTAAAAAAAAGCACCCAGAATTCAAGCCGACCGAAATCACAAAGATGCTGGGGGAAGAGTGGCAAAAGCTGTCCGAGTCCGAAAAAGAGTCCTATGGATCCATGGCTGAGAACGACAAGAAGAGATACCAGTCTGAAATGGAGGCATACGACGCCTCTAATACCGGCGGCCCAACGCCCAGTGGGGCCGGAGGAGGTGGCACTGGATCAGGGCTGATAGATAGTATGGGCTGGCGGATGTGAACCACCCTGCCTTTGAAGAGTATACATAAAAAAAAAAAAAAGCCGGCAACGTAAGGTTATTTCGTGCATCTATGCGTTTACTTTAATCCATAGCTGTTCTTTATTTCGAATGGTGTGCAAACAAGCTAAAGGCCATGGAATGGATTGGAACATGCTGTTCATTCTGTGAAAAAAATAATCAAAACTGAAAACAAGGGAATTGGTATCCGTGGTCAGCAAGTCCATAAAAAATATCCAAAGAAAAAAAGACAAAGGAAAAACGAAGTGAACGTGAGAAAGAAACAGAGGCTACTAATAGGCAGAGGGATGATGGCTATTCCCTCGTAAAAGCTTTCACATACTAGCCATCACATACTCTGCCTGTCGTCGCAAAAAATCCTGCGTCCCCTTTCTCAGTCCCCTGCAACTCCATCAATTTGTTAGGCCTTGGCCACAAAGTGTCCGAAGACCAAATCGCATCCTTCAAACTCATACAGGATACGGTCCGTACGGGTGAAACCTGCGACGCGGCCCATTGCCTTGACCATGCGGCGCTGGCGGCGTTCCATCTGGCGGTCCGTCTCCATTTGACCATCCTCAGTCATATGGGACGAAAATAGGGTCACGCTCATGGTACCAGGCTGGAAGATCTCGACCACCTTCGAAATCAACTCTGTCAAAGTCTCAGGACCAGTGTAGGTCGCCTTGCTGACCACATCTTCAGTTGCATCGCCATCCTCGCTAGCCGACGCCGCAGATACAGGAGTGCTACTGCCAGAGACCTTGCTGCTCTTCTTGCTGCGGAGACCCACGGGAATGTTAGTCTCGAACGATGCGTAGGAGCAGACGGGCTCGGGGGTCACATGGATCGTGTAATAGTTGCCGTCCTGGAGAGCGTTGGCGGAATAACCACAGGGTGTGAACAGGAAAGAGTCCAGTTGCGCCTGAGGGAAGAGTCCAGCCAAACCAGTCTCCTGATCCACACGGACACCACCAACGGTGCCCGGAACATCGTCCGGTCTCTGATAAAAACGCTTCATCGCCTCAGGGTTCAAGTTGGTCATAAGAATCTCGACCGTCTGATCGTGAGAGGGATACAAATAGCTAGCGCTACTGGCAGATGTGGCAATCGAAATCGACGAAGACGACGACGCCACAGACGATGCAGAGGACGATCCAGGCGATGCCAAGGGGGAGTCCTGTCCGAAATCAGATACGCCCTTATCAGTCACAATGCTCAAAAGATGAGGAACCTTCTCGTCGTGGCCACCGACGATGACCACATCGCCATTCTCGTTGCTGGGGTTGATGGTGTTGTCCAGAGAGCTGACACTGCTACGTCGAGAGGTAATGTGCGAGAGGCAATCGTCCTGAGGTGCAGTCAGATACAGACACCAGTGGTCTCCATTAACCTTGCCGACAGTGTACGCGGCGCCGTGATCTATATAAAAAAAAAAAAAAAAAAAAAGTTCGTCAGCAAAACAACGATAATATCTAAAAGATTGGTTATAATCATAAACAGTCCAAACGACTTACCAAAGTGGCGATCCAAGAAGGCCACCTCGTCCTTCCAGTCGCGATGAACATGCAACTGACGCTCGGGGAACATAAAGGTCTTGCGGGAATAGAAGACACGCCAGACCTTTTCGAGTCCACAGTAGTTCTGTGCAATCTCCAGGATCTTGGGCAGGGCCATCAACAGCGTGGTTGTACCGCAGGTTTTGAGGATCAGCTTGTGAGGGTAGACAAAGAACGAGGACTCGCTTAAGAGGAACGCGTCCATGCAGTCGTTCTGGATCGAGTTCAACACCTGACATTTGACAATGGCTAACATCTCGTCCCAGACGGGCTTGGGCACGATACGAAGACCATATCGGTCGGATCCGCCAAAGGAATCGTCGGTCTCGGTCGATTGGAGCTCGGTGGGGGTGGTTCGAATGCCCTGCAGGAGGTACGGAGCAGGGCCGAACCAGATCTCGAGTAGCTTCTCGGGACCCTCGAACGAACCGGCTTCCTGCGTATCGTTGGTAGTGTCCAAGAATGCGTCGTTCTCGAATCCAGCTTCGTTGTTGTGAAGGTGCGCGGAAGCGGCGGAGACTACTTGAATGAGGCTGTGGGTGGCATCATTGGTGGTAGAAGCACAATCTGAGTCGGCGGTAGCAGAGTTGGTTGGAATAATAGAGGCGTTAAGATGTTGAAGGGCGGCGGACTTGAGTTCGTCGGTGGTGGTGGTGGCGACGGCCGGGGCCGAGGATGGGACAGGGACAGGAACAGTCATTCACGTGGGGGTCTTTCGGGTGTGTAAGAAAACGTATTAGGGTGGTTTTCTCAGAGGATGCACGAACACGAAGGGCGCTGGGGGCTGCGTTTCTGACGAAATGATGGGCAGGTTGTTTTGGGATGTGAAGTCCTATCGATAGGAAGAACACAAGATGATGATAGGCGTAAGCATGCTGCAGCCACACCTGCATGGGGGACCAGGCCAAGCATGTTAAATGTGTCGTGTATCAATGGAGCGCATAGAAAAGCAAACGCGTAAAAACACGCGTAGGTGGAATAGCGGCAATTGCCCTGTGGACATTACGGGGTAAACGAAAACAAGGGAAAGGAACAGGCACGCGATAGGAGGGAGGGTCAGGAAAAAAAATAGATACACAGTGACCCCAATTGCCTGCAAGACTCAACAGATCGACCCCCCCTTCCTCTCTCCTCCCTGGGCCAAAAGAGCCCTTCCCTTAGCCAATTAACATATGAATGCGGATATGTCCTTTTTATGTATTCCCCTTTCTTTCTTCCCCCACACACACATCTTGAACATCGTTGCGGTCCACTCTTACCTGTTTAACCGACTTGACAAGCCAAAAGCAATTGAAGAAGCGTGGGGGGAACTGGTATTTGTTTGGCTCTGTGAAGAGAGCTTGCGAGGTAGTGTTCTTTTTAGATGTTCAAGAAAAAAAGCGCTGATTTTTTTTGTTTTTTTAAGTGAAAAAAGAGATCAATGGAAGAGTAAGATGGGAGTAGCGATGCTATCGGCAGCAGGGGATGGGAACGAAAGGCAACTGGGGGGTGAACTGAACGGAGGCGCAAGAGTTGAGGTCGGGACCTGGACGCATAGCAAGGGGGGACCGCTGGATGATCAAAAACGGAATTTTGACTGAGTAAGAGCGAAAGGGTGGAGAAAGTGACAAAGAAAAAAAAAAAGGGCTAAGGGTGGATTTGAAGAGGGAGAAAAAGGGACGCTGGTTAGAATACTGTAGTTGCTGCTGATGTTCTTGAATGACCTGGGATCCACTCGATCGCACACTTCACTTACAAACTGGCAATATTTTTCTTTCTTTCTTTCTTATGGTTGTCTAGTAAGAGTCAGCTGTTGAAGAAGACAGAGCGAAATGGCTTCTTCGGAGGGAAAAAGGTGTTTGTATTTGAGCTTGTGAGTGGATGTGGGGGGTGTGGGAGGAGCTGGTGGAGATGAACGAATCGAGTTGAGGAGAGGAAGGAAAGGAGGAGAGGAGCAGAAAGAAGGGCAAAGAACCCACTTCTATTTATTGCAACCCAGGATGCGGGACTAGCCCAGCCATGCTAAAATTTTTTGTTTACTTCATCTGTCTGCCCGAAACAGTCAAGAACAAAGAGATAAGGAGAGAGACCAAATCGTCCACACGACAACGAAGCGAGAAGTGAGCCTCTATCCTTGTCTCCTTCCCCGTGCGGAACATCTAACTTCAAGCACGCTAAAGAAAGCGATCTACACTCAGTTTTATAGTCTAACCATATCAATTGGACTTGATCCACCGGTCGATGCGGTTTGGGAGGGTAACCAGGTCAACCTCTTGGGGTTTTCTGCCAATCCGGTTATTTTGAACTGTCTCACTGTTTCCTGATCTTTCACTCCATGCAACGCCAGGACGAGGCCACCGTGCGTTTGACCTATGCAAAAAAAAAAAAAAAAAAAAAAAAAAAAAAAAAAAAGGAAGGAAGGAAGGAAGGAAGGCAAATTGCTTATAGTTAACTCACTAGACACAGTAGACAAAAACTCCTTCATCCGTCAGCCAGGCTGCCGTGTATGTGTTGGAGTGCTGTTGGACTATGATCCAATGGCACCATGTTCATCCAGGCGGCGCAGAGACAACAGAGTACTTTCGATGTACGTATATGAACTTCTGTGTATAGCTGTATAGATCGTGTGAGTGAAAGAGCAGAAAAGAGCGAGGAACTGAACGGGGGACCATCAGTTTGTGCCACCATCAAAAGAAAAGTGGGCAGGGGTCGTCATCTTCCTTTTGTAGCCGAAGCAATTGAAGGGCGCAAACACAGTTCAAAACTCCGTACCAACAGGTGAGCAAGTCGGGACGCAGTGCCCTTCAAGAACACAAGAACACCCCCGTTCCTCTACACCTTCAGGCGCAGTTCAACAATCCCTTGTACAGCTCCCGGCTCTCGATCTCTGCGCCTTCGTCTTGACTACA
Source organism: Gamsiella multidivaricata (assembly GCF_025024155.1). Lineage (NCBI taxonomy): Eukaryota > Fungi > Mortierellomycota > Mortierellomycetes > Mortierellales > Mortierellaceae > Gamsiella > Gamsiella multidivaricata. Next base: position 63,868 of record NW_026251824.1, read on the forward strand.
CCCAGGGCATAGTTGTGTAAACATTGACGATCCCTGCAATTGCTCCGATCGCGACTAAAATGTCGCTGGCAGCTGCACATCCTGAGAGTTTATCTTGGCGTCAGTCGGCGATCAGTAGACCTCAAATCGCTGGCTTCCTGACGAGTCATGCTGGCGCCACTCCTCGATCAATACCACCGAGCTCCTTTGCTCGCACAATCGACACCACACCTGTGACATACCGTCCCGGAAGAGTATATCAGATTTAGTATCGAACTCAATTACTCCAGACTAGGCTTAGTGAGGCCTCGGTACTTTGGAGTGGCAAGTTTTCTTTCGTAAATGAGCTTGATCCTAGTCAGCACAGCCAATGGTTGGCTGTAAGACCTATTTCGGTTTGCTTGTGCTGTTTCAGTTATCGCTCCTCATATCGCGGTCTTGACTACAGCACTGGATTCAGTTCGGAAGCGAGATGCAGGCTAAAACGAAAAAAAGGGCGTTAACATCCTGTATTGTACGGGCGATTTCTATCATCCATGGCAAGCGCAGCTGTAGATGAGCCGATGTCCGTCAGCAACAAAGGCATTAACTGCAAGCACTTGACCTGCTCAGCAAGCTGCTTCACATTGCATAGTTAGCCTTACCAGGACCTGATCGGGCACCTGTGGTCCTCTGTTCTGTGAGTCCTTCAGCAGCTCCCTGAGTTGACCAAATCCGAGGAAACGTACACCAACCTTGGCAGACGACTAGGCAAAAGCTCTTGTAGATGGCGGTGACACCATGGTTCCACACCGTCGTCTGCGGTGTACATTGCCTTGACTCATTTCTGGAAATGGCATGTGGAGTGACGTGCAGCAGCACAGCCACATTGTACTGTAATTCAAGAGCTCGCAAATGTCCTGATTTTCATTCCCTTCCGCTGAGGATGCCAGCTGCTCTGCCTTTCTTACTCTGCATTTAATGTCAATCCCTCTATCCTTGAAAGTCACTGAAGTGAGCCTTATTCACACGTTCTGATAAACGATATAGAGTGCTCCCTTTTCCCATAGAAAAGTGCATTACACATGCTGCGCTGAAATTAAAAACAGTAACGGCAAAACAAAGCAAAGGACACTTACATGGCGCCCTTGTGTGTTCATGCTGTGCTACTGCTCTCCTGCTGCAGCTATACCTCGACGGCCCCTGCAACAGCACTACAGCCAGCATGTACATGATACATTCTTTTTCTGCTCATGCGTCACAAATCAGCATCATCATACTAGTTGTTGCAACCCCTGCCGATTCCTCAACGTATCAGTAATCTACCTTTGCGTATAACATGATGGAAGACGATGGGCGGCGCAATGGATCTACTCAAACAAAATCAATATCCCACTCAAAGAACCGGGGAAGCAGCTCGTTTCTATATGATAAAATGCAGAATAATGACTGGGCTTTTTTATTATGTTTTCTAAAATGCTTCTCTTCTCATGATGACATGATCTCATCGGGGTCTTGTGGATCCATGCCCATGTCCAAATCCAGTTCCGCGGCTCCAAACGAGGGCTCAGTCCATCGACCCTCAAGCATCTCGTTGTACCGCTGAGAGAAAGCATCCTTATCGGCGACAGCCTTGCCTGCTCTCCACAGAACCTTGTTGGCCTCCTCAATTTGTCCAGTCTCGTTCAAGTACTTTAGGAAGGACAGGTATGTGTCTATAACAAAGTGTGGATTCATCAGCTAACAGAACATCCGTCTTACAGTCTTTAGTGGCATGAACGACTCCAAGAACTCCCAATGTTTTACCTTCGTTCTTCTCGTCGGCATGAATGGCCTTTTCGTAAAGCATTGCGATTGCCTTTTTCGAAGCCACTTCGTCCACAGAGTTCTTCTTCTCCAGGTGGACGCACGTCATGAAGAAGGTCAGCTCTGGTAGACTTTTCTTCATCAATGACTGATATACACGACGTACTCCTGTAATGCCTTCGGTCTCATTTATCCAGTCCAGGAACCATGCACCAACACCCTGTTTGATATGTCCAATTTCTGCTCTCTCCTCTGTAACATCGGGTAGTAATGCTGTCGTAGTGTGGATCGCTTCCAAGAAGGCCTCCTCAACCTGCTCCTGGGTCATGTCGCCCTCACGGTATGCGGTTCGAATGAATGAGATATACTCGCGCCATATATCAAAGCTCTCCGAGTGAGTTTTTAGAGCATGAGCAAAAATTACTGGAAGACTTGTCATTTGCTCCGATTGGGACAGCGATCGCAAAAGCCGAATCTGCTGCAGAACGAGGGTCCTGGAATCGGGGTACTGTGGGACCGCTTTGTCCAGGATAGCAAGAACATTCTTGGAGGTGGTCTCGACAGACAGTGTTGATGTCGAAAGGATCCAGTTGATTTGAAGCAGATACAGTCTTTCTGAGTGGATCTTCTTCTTGTTAGCGGAAGAAATGATCCTGTCAATCATTTTCGAGAAATACAGTTTCTATAGGGAATCGAAGCCGAATGTCATGTACATTATATTAGTTCCAGAGTCAGTGTAGACATTCTCATAGCAGCATGGTCGCCATTTCCTATCCACTTACCAAGTTTTCTTCCTGAGTCCTATGATACTCAGCTTCCATGTTCTCAACAAAAAGCTCCCACGTCTTGGTACCTCCATTCTCGCAAATCTGCCAAAATTCTTTGACTGTCTCGGCAACACCTTTGGCGTAGCCCTCCTCATCGACCTTGTAGGCGTCAATGGCACGTCTGGCCACAAGGGCGCGAGCCTCTGGTAAGTTCTTGAAGTCCTGCTCAATGGAGTCATAGATGTACTGGATTGAGTTTTCCTTCAAAGGTTTGGGTTTGATAAACGAATTGGCAATATCCAGGAATCCCTTGCGGAAGGGGAACGAGTCAGGAATCTCTTTAACAGCATTCCTGTAAACAACCATGGCGACCTCTCCACGAAGCACAGGATTCGCCTCAGCCCTGTACGTCTCCGCCTTCTCTTCCGTCAAGGGCTCCAGTGCCTTCTCCTTTTTGCCATTTTTAGATTTCTGTTTCTTATTCGAAGTCGATTTTCCATCTCCACTCTCATCCTCCGCGTCCTTGATAAATGCCTCGAACTCTTCTCCAGTGACGCTTGGCAGCTTGATCATGTTGTCTGTGTCAACCTCCTTGTTCTCCAATAAACTCTTCTCGATTTCCTCCGGCGATGCGTCGATTCCGAGCACCTCGCGACGTGCAAGGATCTTTGCGATATACACGAGCTCCAGGCGAAAATACTCATGCCAAAGGGTCTCTGTAGTGGCGTTGAGGCGGAGCGCACGCTGCAGTAAGACTAATAAAGTAAAGATAGGTGTGAGACGCTCGTATTTTCAGTTACATTACATTCAAACAACAACGTGCCAATGTAGAAGTGGGCAAGGTTACCTCTGGCGGCAACAATGTTTGCGTTTTCTTCCCATTCCCACGCAGCAGCCAAAATCCACATCTTTTCATTCATAGGATGAAGTTGGATCGCCTGTGCAAAGATTTTGCCAAGAGTCCTGCTTGCCCCTGTCTTCTTTGCGTAATTTATGTACTGAAGCCAGATCGAGATGTCACCCTTGAACTTAGTGAGACAGCGTTTGTAGATAAAGTAGATGCGACGAGGTCCAGCATAGTCCGAGATCGACTGCTTGGTATTCGAGACCATCCTGGCACGCCGCTTCTTTCGCAATGCCTCCAGGTTCATCTCGTATTCAATATAACGAAGAAAGTCGGCCTTCTTGGAAATTCTGCGCTTGAGTGCGTATTCGAACTTTTCGCGCTTCTTAAGGATAGATTTAATCTCTTTCTAGATGGTTATAGGATCAGAATCCTTTTGTTAACGTTCTATATGCTGGCGCAATGTGCTCTTCTACTTAGTACGAGGAATATAGATACTTCAGTAACAAACCTTGGAAAAGATACCCTTCTGCTCGAGATCCCTCATTTCGGGGATCATCTCCTCCATGTAGAATTGCACCGTGTCAGCCATGATGAGTATAACCCTCTTAGGAGTGCAGGTGGCGGGAAGTGTGTATGTGTGTTCGCAAGCGGGAGTAAGCTGAGGAGTGAGGCAGCTGGAGCACTTCTAATTCAACTCTGGCAAAAAAAAAAGACAAAACAAAAACATAAGTGACTGGTGGTAACACGTGATTATTTGTTTCCTTGGAACAAATTTTCGGTGCCTGATGAAAATATGTGGGTATATATACTCTGCGCAACTTGGCGATCCCCTTTCCTTCTTCATCATCACTTCCGGCATCACAACCCTCACTGCATCTTCCTTAGAATCCCCTCTCCTCTCTACAATCATCACCTTCAAAAAGCGCCTGGCTTCCCCATACTCACATATACAAAATACGCTCGCATCTCCCTAGTACACATATCCACATCCTTTAATAACAATGGTTAAGGAAACCAAGTTCTACGAGGCCCTCGAGGTCGATCCCAGCTGCTCTGACTCTGAGCTCAAGAAGGCCTACCGCAAGTTGGCCTTGAAGTACCATCCTGACAAGGTAACTGCCCTTGCGATTCACTCATCAGCTCTCTAATGACTAAGAAGCACTTGGCAAGAATGTGAGGCCCCAAGACCTTGCCCCCCTTGAGAGATGCTTCGCCATCAGATTGCCACCAGTTAAACAAACTGTGCACCCCTCAATAACACCAGCCTTCACTTTTAGTGTATAAGCGACTAACATATCATTTTGTCATTTGTTAGACTGGAGGCGCTACTTCTGAAAAGTTCCAAGAGATCAGCCACGCATATGATATCCTTTCCGACTCCCAGAAGCGTACGATCTACGATCAATATGGCGAGGCTGGACTTTCCGGCGAGGGTGGTCCTGGAATGGGCGGTGGCCTTTCTCCCGAGGATTTGTTCTCTCACTTCTTTGGAGGTGGCGGCGGTGGACGTGGTGGTCGCCCTTCGGGTCCCCGCCGTGGCAAGGATGTTGCACACGGACTGAAGGTCTCTCTGGAGGATCTCTATAAGGGCAAGACTACCAAGCTTGCTCTCCAGAAGAACGTCATCTGTGAACACTGCGATGGTAAGGGAGGCAAGGAGGGTGCTGTCAAGACTTGCACAACTTGCCATGGCCAGGGTTACCGTGTTATGTTAAGACAGATGGGCCCTATGATGCAGCAGATCCAGCAGCCTTGCGGCGACTGCCGTGGTGAGGGTGAAATCATTAACCCCAAAGACAAATGCAAGTTCTGCAATGCTCGCAAGGTCTTACAGGTCCGCAAGGTCCTCGAGGTCCACATCGATCGAGGCATGAAGGACGGCAGAAAGATTGTCTTTAATGGCGAGGGTGACCAGGCGCCAGGCACTGTCCCCGGCGATGTAGTTATTGTTCTGGAGCAGCGTGAGCACGATCGCTTCAAGCGCAGCGGAGACGACCTGTTCTACGATGCCAAGATCGACCTCGTTACTGCCCTTGCTGGTGGAAAGATCCAGATCCCTCATCTTGACGACCGTGTCCTCGTCGTCGAGATCCTTCCTGGCGAAGTCATCAAGCCTGGTAAGTGATTTGAGAGCCATGCAGTGCATAGCCCAATAAGGGCTCGAGATTTTTCTAGGAGATTCCAAAGTGACAGAATTTGATGCCTAATCCATTCACCCTTAATTTTGTGACAAATTAGGTGAGTTGAAGGCTGTGATGAACCAGGGCATGCCCACGGAAAGACACCACGACTTTGGCAATCTCTATATCCAGTTTGAGATCGAGTTCCCTGCCTCCAACTGGACCGAGCTTACAAAGATCGAGCAGCTCCGATCTATCCTCCCTCCAGCTACTCCACTTCCTACCATTCCTAAGGGAGCACATATTGAAGAGGTCAGCTTGACCGAGATGGATCCTCGCCAGAAGGCGAGAGCCGAGCAAGGTCATATGGGAGGCGATGACGACGAGGAGGGTGGCCATCCCGGCGTGCAGTGCGCACAGCAGTAAATACAAATCCACAGCCGCAATCCAGATGCATTTTGCAATTGTAGAGAGTCGTTATCTATCTATCTTCTTTACAGTCATATCATGTTTCGTTTCCTCTTTGTTTTCTCTCTCTTTTTCTCTCCCATTAAAGTATTTTTTTAATCACTAGCTTGTTTTGAAAAGTCTTCGCTTCATTTGTCTCGCAGATTTCATCTCCTGTTTTAGAGGCGCATAGCTTATCATGAGCTTAGGTTACTGCAACACGGTTCAACGTATGCATAAGGTTGAGACGAATATCGACTTGCTTGATGGCCAGTTGGTATTGAACGTTCTTGACTTCTTGACAATCTGTTCGCACAATTTCACTGACCTTGGCTAACTTGACGTCCCATATCGTATGCAAATACGATCATGGACAGCAAAATAATTGATCATTGCTGTGGCCATGTATGTTTTTTACCCGCCAATGAGCTCTTCGACGAGAGTACCAGCAGTAAGGGAAAAGGAACCAGATTGCCTCATAGTCAAGGGTTCCAACGCAGCCAGCAAGATAAAGAACTATGCATAGTCCCCAGCATGTGGTCCTCCTGATGAGGGGTTTTACAAGGCAAGCGTCTTCTGGAACCTATTTGAAAGCCGGTGACAGAATAGGCGATAATGAAACCACCGTCTGATACTCGATGGTGTACCTTGTTCTTGATATCAACTTATTTCAATGCCGGTACACTTGAGAGGATGGCGTATGTAATACTGCTCCTGAGTTCTATGAACTTCGCAGGGATAAAATGAATAGCGCCCTCATATGTCTTTCCTGGATCATCATACATAGCGGCATGCTACTAGCAGCCGGCGAGATGATTTCCATTTTTCCCATCTCTCCCATCTTCCCGCAGCTCCATCATTGCGGAGGAAATACCAACGAGTCGATTCCTAGTGACACAGCCTTTATTGGACACTACCTCCTAGTCCTTCTGAGACTTCTGTCCACTCTTGACTTGTCAGATGCAATTGAATAGTCCAATCCATTATGTTCTCAGCCAAAAACCTATTGTCATCTTGGTCTTTCTTCCATTTTTGGGACCTAGCCATCGACTCTAAAAGATAGGTTCGCTAACGGTCACCAGACACGTACAGCTGCATAAATATTAGCGCCAGTACGAGTCTCGATTAAACGAACGCAAAAAGAAACCGTACAATTGGGTCTGAACCGGAGGCGCTGCTCTTCTTGGGGTCGGGAAGGAACCCTCGCGTGAAGATAATTATCCGAAGGACGATGCAGCGCATAATCGCTATGGTGCCATCTCAACAGAAATCGTTCTTACGCGGAATCGAGGAAAGTCGCTTCAAGCGTCTTGCGCTTGAAAGATCGAATGGAAAGTAGTATTACAACTCGGGAACAAGACAGATTTAATATTCACAACATTGGTACAACCACAAGGGACGAAGGAAATAATGTCGCCGTTCTAGGCTGTCTACAGATGATGTTTCTGTCAATACTTTCTCCTAGTGCTAAAAAAGCAGTTTTTGTGTTACGAGCGAACTAGGGTGGTATAGGATTGAGAAGGTAAGCAGGTAAGGTAGCAAGTAGAGAGGAAAGAATAGTGGAATAGTGGTGAGTGATACGGGCCAGTCGCGAACTTAATAACTGGGCGAAGTAAAAAAACGAGGGTATCCGGGGAAGAGTACATGCATCTTTATTGACATAAATCTAAGAGCACAGTAGGCGTACATGCATGCCGTTCAATGAACATGTCCAAGTGTTGCATCATCAGCACTTGGTGATTGTTGACATTCGAGCTATTCGTTCTGCAAATTCCTGTTTCCCCCATTCCCACTCCCTATCCACCACACGAACATCATGGGTATACGAGGTCTTCCACAATACATCGCTACGTCCAAAAGCTCCCCAATGGTCGATTTGAGCGGTTAGAAGGTACATGTGGATGTGCTCGAAACATTCTTCGCTTTGATCCACGCCTGAGTCTATGGCCCTTTCGCCAGCTTTCATGAGAAGGAAACCAGGGAAGATCTGGGCGATGAAAGCATCTATAATGAATCATCAGCACCATACGGTATCCTCAGAACATTCAGCACTTGTTGCGTCAACAATTGTATCGTTGTTCACAGGGTGTTCCAACTAGCGCACCGACAGCAACAGCAATGTTCTCTGCAATAACAGGATGCAGGCGACCCATAACCAGCAACTCGTCATTTCAGGCTATGAAGTCAAACTCGAATATTGGATCATCATCTCTCCAGTCTCCAAGCTAGCAGTCCGCAGCGATATTCGTAATCCATTCAGGTTCTCTGCGATGGACCCATCGATCTTTACTTGGACGTAGGAAGGAAAAGTGACAGATCGGATATTGCAGGAGGTTCGCCACGAAATATACTATGTGGACTACAGTTGTTGTTATTGCTATAGTATTACGAGCTCATTACTTTGGTTCTCCACAACACTTTCGCATTCCATCGACTTGACCTTGACCAGGCCGATACGCGCGTTGAGAATTATACCTCAGCTCAAAAGCATGGGGAAAGCAAAGATTGCGAATGCCGCGAGATATGAAGGTTTGAAAAAATGAATCATGAGGTGACGAAGTATACGGACGACGGGAAAAGATTGGTCGCCCATATTCAACGTAATTGTCATTATCAGTTCAGGACCCCGCAGATTACGCAAATCCAGGAACGGTTACTGGCACTCGGCTGGATGGATACTCACACATCAATGCGATCACCAGGTAGGATGACGACAACAATATTTGAGTTCTTTGAGGGATTCAGACATGTTGATCTTTCGAACCGGTTGCGAGCGTGGTCGTCTCGCAAGGCAATGAAGCCAGGAATGCGACTGACGACTGTACACTACTTGATCTGCAAAACTCACATGCACCGCGATAGTATGGCGGACCACAACATTTGAAATACGATTAGCGGACCGCTCTACCTTCAGCCAGTGGCTAAGAATGGACGCTGCCCTTGGATATGAGATGCCAGGCCGTACACAAAAGCAGGCATCAGTAGCATCAGTGTAGCAGAAGTAGCAGCAGTACCGCGGTGGGGCAAGTGCAAGGGCGAGATGGTGGATGCAAGCAAAGTCTGGTTTTTGGCTTCGGTGACGTAATTTCAGCGAGACTTTCTTGACGTGCGCAACCAACCTTGAACCTCAACCTTGAACCTAACCTCAATCGATACCCTCATTCTTCATTCATCACCAGGACCATGCCGTCAATTTCAACCATTGCCCAGGCTGAGGAGGTTCAGAAGGCCTCTCCCGAACAAGCTATTCCACTGTTCCAGAGCATTCTTGCTTCCACAGGAACAAAAGGCACGTATTGCCTGGACACGGAGGTACATCATGATAGGAGTATCAGGTGTGCTTATCAACTGTCTAACGCGTCCTTTTTATGGATTGACGGCATACCAATAGTAGATAGTACCAAGAATGATCAAGAGACAGCGCTTTTGAAGCTCGCACAATGCTACCGTGATCTGCAGTAAGTGCTAGCGGGCTATATCGACTGACTAAATGCGACCGTGAATCATGACACTCACGCGAAAACCCCCTTTCATCCTGGTGTATTATAGTCGTCCCAATGAACTGGCGGCCTTGATCCACGACTCTCGCACATTGATTACAACGATTCCAAAGGCCAAGACCGCAAAGATTAGTACGCTAGTTGGCAGAAGATGCGAATGTATCGACGAACAACTGTTACCCGGCTGATAGCTGACCATATGCGTTTCATTCTAGTTCGCACATTGATCGACTATTTTTCAGAGATCCCCAACACTCTTCCACTGCAGATTGATGTCTGCAAACAGACGATTCAATGGACGATTCAGGAGAAGCGGATTTTTCTGAAGCAGGCATTGGAGACGCGATTGATTGCACTTTATCTTGACAACAAGATGTACAGCGATGCTTTGGCATTAGTGGCAACATTGCTCAAAGAGCTGAAGAAACTGGACGACAAGATGATGCTGGTCGAAGTCCAGTTGCTGGAAAGCCGCGTCTGCCATGCCCTACGCAACTTGCCCAAGGCTAAGGTAACATTCGGCCTCATGGCTGCCGACAGTGAAAGGAAAGGCGCTAAAGGCATTTGCTAACTTCACTCCATTGTTTGCAACATATGCTATAAACAGGCTGCACTTACATCTGCAAGAACGTCCGCCAACTCGATCTACTGTCCACCTCTATTACAAGCCGCATTGGATATGCAGTCTGGGATTCTACACGCTGAAGAGAAGGACTACAAGACAGCATTTTCTTACTTTTATGAAACTCTCGAGGGCTACTCGTCGTTGGAGGATCCCAGAGCTATTTCTGCACTTAAATACATGCTTCTCTGCAAAGTCATGCTGAACTTGGTAATGTCATATATTGCATCATAACCTCTGGACCAAGTCTTCGTCGCTGGATATGTGCTAACAGAGATTCACTTATCGTCCTATCTCTCATTATAGTCGGAAGATATCCAGTCGATACTGAACAGCAAGGTCGCTCTAAAGTATCGAGGCGTGGGAGTGGATGCAATGAAGGCCATTGCAACTGCCCATCAGAACCGTTCGCTTCAGGAGTTTGAGCAGGCATTGGCGACCTACCGCGAAGGTGTGTTTGAGTGCCTTCAATTGGATGAAGCGTTTCCGCAATCATATAATCATATAATCATATAACCAAATTTTTTAACACCATTATTTTATTCCATTTTTTTCGAGAATAGAGCTTGACAATGACCCCATCATCAGGAATCATCTGGCTTCACTGTATGACAAACTGTTGGAGCAGAACTTGGTACGTGTTATCGAGCCGTTCTCGAGGGTCGAGATTTCGCACATTGCAGAAATTATCAAGTTGCCAGCACAGCAGGTGGAGATCAAGTTGTCGCAGATGATTCTAGACAAGTCGTTCCTTGGAGTCCTGGACCAGGGGGCAGGATGTCTGGTGGTTTTTGAAGAGATACCCGTGGACAAGACATACGAGGGCGCATTGGACACGATGAAGAACATGGCTAATGTGGTAGAGAGCCTTTATGAAAAGGCCTCCAAGCTAACATAGACTATTGCGTGTCAATGGTCAGCATTCAATGTCTTGAAATAAACCTGTATACCAATTTGCCGAAGCCGAAACCAAAGCCGACAAATTGGCGCGTCTTTGGGTCGCACAGGTCACGTCGTAACGTCAACCTGCGGTCGAAAATAAGGAAAAAGGAAAGCCCATTTCGCACTGAAGGGGCGGCCTTCCTCAGCGCCATCGCCATCCTTCCCATTCTTCCATTGTCTCCATCTGTCCATCTATTCCTTTCAACCCTTATAATTGGCACTTCTTTAAACTATCTATAGCAGACTCAATCCTTGTTTTCGACCACCTGCATCTCCCCTATCCTCTCACCAGTGCTGACACAGGAAAGAGAGTTTGTCCCTGAATCTCGAATGGTCTCAACATCTGATCCTACCGCGACCACGGCGCCTGTGGGTGCTGCCATCGCAGAAGGGCGATCTGCAGCCGATACCCTTGCAGAAGCAGCAGCAATCTCCTCTTCATCACGAACCGCAGACAGCACAACCCCCGCTGCCGATGTCAACCCACAGTTCCGCCCTTCTCCGACAGCAGACGAGGATTTTGAAGGTAAGCAGAGAAACAGAGTATCAATTTCTCTGCTGTGGCCGTATCGATCCGCCAGAGGATGCTACCAACAGAGCAATAGATGAAGAAGGGCATCACACTTGCCGCAAATGAAGGGCTAATTCCTTTGACCCCCAGCTATACGAGCGAACAGCTCTTGCTATCTAAAATGGCTCCTTCATATCTTTAATCGCTTATGACTTTTATGTCCAACGCTGGACCGGACTAGGTATTACCATTTTTCAGGCTGCTCAGATGGGGAAACTCGCCATCATTGCTCGACTTCTCGACTCAGATCCGGCGTTGGTGAAGAGCAGAGATTTCCAGGATGTCACGGCGCTTCACTGGGCTGCAATCAACAACCAGATTCCTGTTGCAAAATGTTTACTGGATCATGGCGCAGAGGTTGATGCTATCGGTGGCGAATTAGTGGCAACCCCTTTGCATTGGTGTACAAGGTACTAAAATCGCGTTTATGGCTCTTTGGTCAGAAGTGGTTTGATATGTGAGGAAAGCGGCAGGATCTACTCGGGAATGGTTTACCTAATTTACTCTCTGAGCGCGAACCACATAGAAACGGACACTTGAACATGGCCAAGCTGCTGATGAAATACGAAGCAAATCCATTTCTTCAGGACTCACAAGGATTCAACTCTCTCCACCTGGCAACACATTCATCAAATGCCATGCTGGTTCTTTACCTGATCATGGCTGGGGGCATGGAGGTCGATATAGCTGACACGCTGGGACACACGAGTTTGATGTGGGCTGCATACCAAGGCGACAGTCTCAGCGTGGAAATTCTGTTGAAATATGGGGCGCGTGTGGACACTAAGGATCGGGAAGGATTTACCCCGTTGCATTGGGCTGTTGTCAAGGGGAACCGGGACTGTCTGTCTAAGATCTTAAAGGCGGGGGCAGACGTCGGATCAGGAGACAAGTCTGGAAAGACCCCTGTGGACATGATCAAGGAACTCAAGGGGACCATAATCTGGGAAAAGGCGCTTAGTGATGCCAAATTGGCTAGGGATGGCAAAACGAGGAGGTCACTCTTTGAGAAGGTACTGCATGGCGTTGAAAACACTGACGACGAAGGGCGACGAACGATGGTGCAAAGACGTGACCAATGAACATACTAATCTTGGATATCCTCATCGATAGAAAACAACCAACACTATCATCTATTTTATACCCTATGTGACCCTGTTCTTCACTTTGGAGCTGATGGTTCTGTTCCGATGGTACATCGCCTTCCCGCTTGCCGTATTCCAGTTCCTGATCGGTCATGTCGGAGCAGTGAAATTCCTGTTGCGGACGAAGACACCAAACGACATGCTGCAAACACCCTACTACACGGCAGTTTTTCAGTCGACAGCATTCTGGGTCGGATATGTCTGGCTGCGCTATGTCTTGTTCAGTATGCCGCTCTACAGAAACTCATATTCTTTTCTTGGCAATCATGTTCTGGACATGTAGATATTGCCAAGATGTCTAACACCCCATATTGCGTTTGTGTTTTTATCGCACTCATATTTGCACCAATAGACACGTCGCATCTGTTCTGGCTAAATCTAGCCTTCATAGTGGGATATGGCACATCACTTTATTTCTTCTATGGCGCTGTCATGGCAGACCCTGGCTGGACAAAATGCAACACCTCGATCGAAGCCCAGCGTGAGACTGTTGTGCAGATGGCAGACCGTGGCCTACTAGATGCTCGACATTTTTGTGTAACATGCGTTGCGCAAAGACCGATGCGGTCGAAGCACTGCAAGTTCTGCAACCGATGTGTAGCAAAGTTTGATCATCACTGTCCTTGGATACACAACTGCATTGGCGCCAAGAACCACCGCGCGTTTATTGTTTTCTTGGCGCTGTTCCTGTCTACTGTACCAATATACGCGTACCTCTCCTTTGAGTGTAAGTTTACCTTTCTGGTGAAGATAGCGCTGCACCAGCATTGGTTTGACGTCGAGGAACAGGGTACTGACAGCAAGTAACTGTTATGGCAACCTATAGATCTCGCTATCGCATCGCTCAAGTATACCCCCGAGCCCTCCAATCCATGCTTACTAGGCGGAACGCTATGCGGCTATTTCCAATACGATGCATTCACGACTACTCTCGCATTCTGGTCCATGTTCCAGATGACCTGGCCCGGGCTGCTATTTGTCGTTCAGCTTTACCAAGTCGCGCAGGGCAAGACCACAAATGAAGCAATGAACTTTCAACGACACAGTTACATGGGACGATCCGCGAATATCCGCCAGCGTATCCTAAGGTCTCTGGCAGAAATCGACTCGGAGATGGCAGGTGCCGGGCATCCGCTGCAGGAAGAGAGTATCAACCTGCTGGAGGCCGGAGGCGGTGGACAGGAGGAGGATGAGGCAACGCTGTTTGCGAGAGAAGAAGAATCAAAACCCGTTGGATTTGGAGATCATTCGAATGGTCACCACCACGATCATCGTAACCCCGGTGGAAGAGGTGGTGGGATGTGGAACTTGTTGGTGGGTACGGCCAGGAGGCGTCAACAGCAAGGCAGCGGCGGAGATGAATCGAATCCGTTTGATTTTGGCCTGTGGCAAAACTGCGTGGGCTTTTTCACCCAGGGTAGACGGGGCCCATTGCGCGGGGTGAACTGGTATGCGTTCTTCGAGGTGGAGCCAACATCACGGTCAAGCCATGCGCAGCCGTCAGCAAGAAGGATGTGATTCAATAGCTACACTAGTATCCCTTAGACGAATCAAATGAACGCCATCGACATCATCATGGTGCAGTTTGCAGAATAGATAGAGGCCTCTGGGAGCGTGAGCGATCAGTGCCTCCGAGTGGACCATTGGGATTGCAAGTTGTGACACGAGATTTTGAGTGCTGTTTCCACTTCAAGGACATTGCTCGATTCGGCGAAAAGTGGCAAGTATGATTCCCCGAAACCCGTCTTCGGGAGTGAATCGGAGTCCACTTCTAAGAGAATCTTTTGTTTTCAAAATGGACAAATCTTCCCCCAGTTGGACTCGAAACAAAGGAACACGAAGTACCTTTAGGTTCATAATAACATGCGGACCCAACAACATACGATATTTTTTCAGCACGCACTTGAGAAATTAGCGAATATTCCAAATCACCGAGGTGTGTCTTGGCAATGGGCACTCAACAGTCAGTGGTTAATGGCTGCGGTAATGACGGATGGGAGATACGGTAAAGTTGAGGGCAAACGCAAGGTGCCCCCGTCCTTGCTTGTTGACCTTTCGGTATCCTCCAAACAACAGATTCCGTCGCTGCCGACCTCCTGGTTCTATTCTTGAATCCCATGCCATGCCATGCCATGCTGTGGCATGAGGAGATAAAGAGAAAGAACGAGAGGAATGGGAGGGAAAGACCCACTTGTGCGAGTGCCCGGCCTTGCACCTGTCCTTGTACTTGAACTCGGTCTCTGAGCAAAGCTGTCTAACTGACCCTGGCCTCCTCGTTCCTGGGCCAGCGACCGTTCGTTCGTCTGCCCGGTGGCCAATGATCGGGCACCAAAACAAAAAAGATTGAAATATTTTACACACCACTCCTGCAAGGGCCTACCTTTTTTTGCGATATACTTTCGCTGCTGCCTACAGCCATTTATCTCCGTCATTTGTGCTGCTCGGTATTCTTCTCTTATCCCCCTTGCCTCTCTCCCCCTCTCGGCTGCTCTTCCTTCCTTTCTCTCACCCGTCCAACTCCCTTTATCAATTGCCCTGTCATCCACTTTAAAACAGCACCATAACAGATGGGACCTGCAGCCACACCGATTAGGCGCACGCCCCGGTCCTCGACCAGCAACGCAAACCTGATCTCTATTACCCACCCTACATTCAATTCATTCAGCAGCAGTAGGAACTTCAGTGACAGCGATGTCATCGAAGGCCTCTCAGTGTCCTCGCCCGCCTCCTCTATGGACGATGTCCCATCCCCCATCATCGCCAAGCATGTCAAGGAGATCCCAAAGGTCAAGGCTAAGAATGACTTCTCGGTACTGAATGAGCCCTGGACCGTCGGCAACTTCCACAGGAAGCTGGATTGGGTCCATGTGCTTGGCCTCATCTTTATGCCGATCTACGGGTTCTACATGGCCTTCACATCTGTCCCACTGCAACAAAAGACGGCGATCTTTGCGGTTGCTTATTACTTCTTCACAGGATTGGGTATTACTGCAGGTAAGAAGACGAAAGCCGTGTTTCTCTGATTCGTCCTTGTACACTTTGCTTCCCTGGGCTGTGAATTTTGCTTGACTTTTTTGGAAGGCGGCAATTGGATTCAACGGACTCGACCAGGATTTTCATCATACTACCAAAAAAAAAAACAGGGAAGGCACCATCAAAAAGAACCAAGGGATTTAGCGAGAGAATAGTTAAAAAAAAAGTGGGAGAGTGGACTAGTGGACTAGTGGGCTAGTGGGCTATTGGAAGAAAAGGAAACATCCCCATTCTTATCTTGTCCGCATCGCAGAATCCACCCTCATTTGTGGTCTTCCAATCTTCCTTGTCCTTTGGTCTCTGGATGGAATGCAATATGGAGGTAGCCCTTCTTTTCTTCGTCTATTTTGGTCCGTACAATGAAAGATGCACTAGCATACATCAAGAGCGGATGCACCCTTTTTTTTCGCATGCCTCAATTGGGACCACGCTGGCGGAACGTGCCAATGGAAGCCAGTGTAACATTGCTTTTGAAAAATCAAACGAAACTCCCTCAATCGGGCCAGGCCCAACTCTATCATGTTTTTGCTCTCATCTGCATGCCACAGCTTCTTCTTGTGTTTCCTTCCGCCTTTTTGAAAGAAGGGCGTTTTGCAACACTAAGGACCAATTTCAGCTGTTTGGATCTCTAATTCGCTAACATGCTTTCAATTGGAATAGGATACCATCGTCTGTGGTCTCACCGAGCCTACAGTGCAGGGCCCGTCCTTCAGTTCATCCTCATGATTGCCTCAACTGGCGCCATGCAAGGGTCGATTCTCTGGTGGTGCCGTAACCATCGTGCCCACCATCGCTACACTGATACTGAGAAGGTAAGAAAATTGACAACGATGAGTTCTTATCATTGCTCTCAAAAACAGTGGTAGTTTATGCTATAATGACGCTGTGCTTGGTTGTGGCACATAGTCCAATGGCGTAGATTGGTCTTCCTATGTGGCCCTTGAGGTTTGCCTCCTGCCCTGTTTATCGACAAAAATGTATCATAGACTATCACTCTAACAGCTCTCTATTGATATTAGGATCCCTACGGAGCACAAAAGGGCCTGGTTTGGTCCCACTTCCTCTGGATGCTGATGAGACAAGACCCCACAACTGTGGGCTGGGCTGACATCTCGGACTTAAAAGCCAACAGGCTGGTCAAGTTCCAGCACAACCAGTTCCTCTGGCTCGCTCCCTTAGTCTCCTTGGGTGTGCCCACCATCGTCGCAGGTCTCGGCTGGGGTGACTACTGGGGCGGGTTCATCTACGGAGGTATCATCCGCCAGTTTGTTGTCCACCATGCTACGTTCTGCGTCAATTCTCTGGCTCACTGGCTGGGCGATATGCCCTTTGACGACCGCCACACGCCCCGCGATCACATCCTAACGGCCCTCGTCACCCTCGGAGAGGGATACCACAACTTCCATCACGAGTTTCCCCAGGACTATAGAAACGCAATCAAGTTCTATCAATACGATCCAACAAAATGGTTGATTGCGTTCTGTGCCTTTATCGGCCTTGCCTCGAACCTAAAACGCTTCCCCACGAACGAGATTAAGAAGGGTCAAGTCAGGATGCAGCAGCAGCAGTTGGATAGAGTCAAGTCTACATTGCTCTGGGGCACCCCCATCGACAAATTGCCAGTCTTTACATTTGAAGAGTTCCAGGAGCTGGCCTTGGAGAAGAAGCAGACTGTTACCTTGATCGAGGGTATCATTTACGATATCTCGAGCTTTATTGACGAACATCCAGGCGGACGGAGTTTGATTCTGAGCGCTGTCGGCAAGGATGCGACTACGTCGTTCAATGGAGGTGTCTACGACCACTCTAACGCTGCAAGGCATTTGCTTGAGAGGATGAGAATTGGTGTTGTTGCTGGCGGCGGATACGTTGAGCACCGTCGCAGCTCCACCGCGCCCCGCCTGTCGTCCACACCTATGAGCTCATATCCTCCGATCACATCAGCTGTTAACCGTACGGCATAAATCGAATATAGTCCTGCATAACGTAAAACAAGCATTGTACTTTACTACCATCCATACATATCGCGTTACTAAGAGCTCGTGCGATCGCCGGGATGTCATGCCGTGTATTCCTACCTTAATTTAAAATTTAGAAGCAACAAGTTTTGGTAAATCATATAATGTATAAAACTCTCGGCCCCGCGGGTCCCATCCTGTTGCTAAAAATCTATTCGGCTTCCCGGTTTTATACTTGTGAATGAAAACATGCCCAGTGCTTCTGAGCCTTAGTACCTCTCTCATGCCTTGCTTGACGTGCGAACAGCGCGGCCATTATGCTCTCACTTGGCACAGAAGAAATGATGACAACTAAGACGACCATGGGTACAACCAACAAATAAAAGCAACAGTCTACTGTGCGCCCTTCCTATTTGTGCTATTACTATTCTGCATACCAATATGGTGACCCTGTAGTTCTATATGTCCAGAGGTGGTCAGCACATGGATATTGTCCAAAAAATGTTGGCAGGGTGGAGGCAGGCCTCTTTTTTTTTGTTGTACGCGAGGAAGATGGATAGATGGGCTGAATCGAGTGAAAATGATCTCCTACTACTTCTCAATAGACGTCAGCGGGTAATTGTCACCCATATACTTCGCCATAATACCATTGCTGCTCGCCGTATCCAAGATGTTTAAGTAGCGTGAGGGTTTCAACCAATTCAACCTTGATACTGCACCTGCACCTGATCCGGTGATCAACCCGCCGAGGCACCTGCGCATGAACTCGACTCTGTCTTTAAGAATCCTCGTTACGATCCCGCCTTAGAGGCGCTTATGCAACACCGACCCATCTTTGAGGCTATGGACACGACATTCCGTGACATTATGGGCAGCGGTACGTTATTCATAACAAAGTTATCGTGTTCGAAGAAGACTTTCGTCAAGTCTTACCCGTTGTGTCTCGACGGTCACTATGGTAGATTGAGATCGCACGCTTGAAGAGTTGGATGGATATCTGACCCCACGTCAGATCCTAAGGCTGACCGAAAACAGAGAGATAACCCAACAATCCGCATGGCCAGTTATTCGAACAGTGGTCGATTAGCATCGGAGAGGGCAGGGAACCAACAGTCGCTTAGGTCAACACACGAAGTACTATTTACCGCAAGAATTGTTGCAAGACCGGACAATACTAACGGCGCACAACGAGGATGTCGATACGACTAATGAGTTGACTGCAGACACGTACTTTGATGTGAGGTCCTGTGAAAATCAGTACACTGTAGTGGATGTCAACGAAAACACTACATCGCGGAGCAGTTGTACAATCTCAGGCCCTCCTGCTTACCGCCTCAGCACTTGTGTCTGAAAGTGAGAATAGCTCATCGTTTTCCTTTGCAATACTCTGTTATCTCTCCATCTGCACCGCTCGAAACCTTCAGCACGCTATATCACCCTTTGACAGGCGCACAAACAACATGATTGATGCGCCAGCTGACGTGTCATTTGTCTCCACTATCACTGACTTAGTGGTCGGCACCATCGTCAGCATCTCCCGTGTCAAGAGCATCTGCGAGCGGCTGACCAGAAAATACCGATAGGTTGATCAGCGCCTAGAACGCGGCAGTTGGATTCTCTTACCCATAACGATCTGGATGCATTAGAAGAACTGCTCGTGTGGCTCGACAAGGATCTGAAGAAGTTTGAGGGCTTTTAGATTCCTTATGCGTATTGTCAGATGTGGACCGTATTCCTGAGATCTGCGGGATGCATTTAGTGGGGCTGGATGATTGCACGAGAAGACTCTTACGGCCAAGAATGGTGCCCCGACTCCGACCCGGGCGACGACGAATTCAATCAAGACGACGCCCTGAGATACTGGGCATCAATAATTAACGCGATGCCGGGGACGCACTTCTTTCTAATTCGACACCTCACAGACTTGAGAAACGGGCAATCGTGAACCCGGACCACCTCAGCAACCATAGAGGGCAAGTCAAAGCGTTTCCATTTGGTAATATCTACCAGGGTGCTTACAATGGGGACGCCGAGCGCTAAGCAGCGATATCAACAAGGTACTTATCAAAAGCATTAGAGATGGCATCCTTCTTGCCCAGTGTCTCTCGGATTCGTCAACATTGTGCGATTTACGGCTTTTATGAAGAGCGATTGATTGTAATTGTCATGACCGCCAACGGTCCCCTAAGCGAATACCCAGCCGAGTCGGCCTGCCTTCAAAGGGCCAGCATTGTTCGCAAGGTAGCGGATGCACTGATCTACACGTATGACAGTGCGGCGGACAAGAGATATGTTGTCACAGGGATATCGGGTGCGCCGCCATCCTACAGAGGGATAAACTGGAGCCCATGCTTACAGGATGCAAACTGTGCCAGGAAGATAAGATCCTTATAGAGGATCGCCCCACCGTGGAGGGAAACCTCAAGAGATAGTGGCCCTCTGGGAGGCTAAGCGAGTGTGGAATGTCTCCAGATTCAGATGTGTAGCTGTTATTAGTATCTAGTGCATGAGCATAGTAGAAGCCAGCGTCCTTGTGGGCACGAGTCAGTCGGCTGTGTAGAGTCAGAGCCTTTTTTCACAAAATTGATCATCTTCACCCACGGCTCATCCTGCATCTTTTCATCACACATTCGACATCACGACTCCAAATGGCAACAGCACGCCCTAGGACACAGCCCAAAGGCTCGTCTTTGCGCTTTTTCAGAGCACCTGCACCACCAAAGACGAAAGCTCATCCGATTCCACCTCTTGGCTATGTCCTTATTACCTTGGTGGTCATCCAATGGTTTCATGCAACTTCGCTTGCGGTGAAGATTCAATGCGTCGTAGGGGCGGCACTATTCAGCTGCACAGGTAAGGATAGAGGACCCCGATAGACTGCTTCGGTATGTACACGATTTATTTAGGTACAGCAACTTCTTCTCTATACTAGAGTACGCGTTCTACACGATGACCATTGAGGAGCCCGATGGCACAGTGGTTGTGAGGCCCTTTGCTGGTCGTCCCGGACATACGGTAACGAAAGACAGCAACAGCACAGCTGCGAAATCAATCAGATCAACTAAGTTAATATCTTTCTACTCTTCACTGATGGTTTAGACAGTGCACCAGTATATCATGAACGTGCTTTATATCCCCGTTCTTATCCATGGATTTCATGCCTTTATCAGCTCGACTTTTCTTCGCATCCTGCTGTTTCCACTCAACATTTGGCTATTAGAGATCATTCAAGGGTAAACAAGAGGTTGACGACATTGCTCGAATAGCATATAAATTGGGACCCCAAGACTGATAGCTAACACATGGCTTCATCAAACCTCAGGTATACGCTAATCTACTTGATTGGGTATAATGCGGCATGGTCCTATAGAGGCAAGTGCAAAGAATAGGCAGGGAGGAAGGGCGGAAACGCGCCGATTTTGTATATAGAAGACCGCGTTCCTGACGCGACTTTTTATTTTCAAACTTCAACTAGGATACGACGCTTTTTTCCACGGCAATATCAAGTTGTGGTATGTGCATCATTGGCTCATGATGGGCGCAGCCCTCGAGCTGGTGATCCTGCCCTATGTGCTTCCCTTCACATATACCATCGCCGACGCACTTGTCCAGAAGATCGCGTTTAAATAGGCTTGACCAGCAAAAATAAAGTTTGAGTGACGTGGAATCATTGTTCATCATCTCGAATCACTCCTTCACTTCATCACTTCATCACCTTCCCTTCTAAACCATCCTTCCTCGCCTTTTTTCTCCTTTGCCGCTGACCGAGCATATCCCTCATTTCCTCTTTATCGTTCCTTTCAATCTTCACCCCTAAACACACGCTAGCTCAACAAGAAGTAGGAACACACGGAAGGTCGCGCGTTATTCAGCATGGTACGACTGCATTGTGAGATCTCAACAGCCTTAACGCTCGCCACAATACCTTCGCAGCAGCGCCTAAACTAGAGACACTGGAGGCAGATTCGGATGGCTTGGTTAATCCCTGCAAGTGTTAATGGACATATGCTCACTGATTCTACTCGGTTGTTGTAAATACATTTTTAGGGCATGAAACTAGAGATCAAGGTACCATGGCCCTCACCCGACATTCATCTGCTTTTGAAATAAACATATGAAGGAGCGTTGACCCGTCTCCGAGTCTGAATCAGCTATGAATAGGCCTCCCATCAACTCACCTTCATCTTGCTATGGAATAGAAAAAATTGCTGGCACGCTCTGAGCGTGTCAAGTCCATGGACTTTCATCCAACAGAACCCTGGATTCTAGCCAGTTTGTACGATGGACATGCATACATCTGGAATTATGAGACCCAGGTAACGCCTTTATTAGATGTTGTATTGATAAGTCATTTTTTGAGCGTGTACGAATTGATTTGGAAGCGTACTAATACAGTTACTGCTCACGCTATTTCCTGCTGTTCAACGTGGCAACTTCCTATTTGTGTAGGCACTGGTTAAGACCTTTGAAGTCACGGATCAGCCAGGTACAGACCGAGTTTGAATTCACAGGAACCCTTCCCAGCGTTAACACCCCATCCTCTAAGAACGCTAAAAGCTAAACGGGACTTCGGTTTTATGAATGATCAATGTAGTCCGCGCCGCCAAGTTCATCGCTCGTAAGAACTATGTGATCACAGGATCGGACGACATGCAGCTCCGCGTATTCAATTACAACACGCACGAGAAGGTTCACAGTTGGGATGCTCACAGTGACTACATTCGCTGCATTGCTGTCCATCCGACTCTTCCGTACGTGCTCTCGGGCTCGGATGACATGACGATCCGTCTGTGGGACTGGGACAAGAACTGGAAGTGCATTCAGGTACGTCTCGATCTCGTCTCTTTGCGAATTTTTATTATGCTACCGTCCAGGCCGAATGTGCCATACGAACGCTTATTTGTATGGCTCCTCCTTCTCAATTGAACTATATAGACCTTTGAAGGTCACACACATTTTATTATGACCATCACCATCAACCCAAAGGATACCAACACGTTTGCCTCAGCCTGTGTCGACCGCACTGTCAAGGTGTGGTCTCTTGGATCGAGCGTGGCCAACTTTACGCTGGAAGGGCATGAAAAGGGCGTTAACTGGGTCGACTACTATTATGGTGGAGAGAAACCGTATCTTGTCACGGCTGGTGATGACCAACTTGTCAAGATTTGGGACTACCAGAACAAAACCTGCGTTCAGACGCTGGAGGGGCATTCTCAAAACGTCACCTTCGCAGTCTTTCATCCAGACCTGCCGATCATCATTTCAGGAAGCGAAGATGGAAGCGTCAAGATCTGGCATGCCAACACTTACCGCCTTGAAAACACTCTGAACTATGGTCTCAACCGTGCCTGGGCTATTGCTTATCGTCGTTCGACGAACGACGTTGGATTAGGCTTCGATCTTGGCTCCGTTGTTATTAAGGTAAGGATAGGTTCGCTGCAGCGTTGTAGTTACATTTGACTGCATGACAGAAAAGGCCTGATAGCATCTCTCTTTCTTTCATGGCTGTACTAAAAAAAAAAATTAAAAAAAAAATAGCTGGGTCGCGAGGAGCCCACAGTCAGCATGGACAGCGGTGGAAAGATCATCTGGGCTAAGCACAATGACATCCAGACGGCGAACATTAAGGCAAGCATGGGCGACGAGACTAAGGACGGCGAGCGTATCATTTGCTCTGCCAAGGATCTCGGAAACTGTGAAGTATACCCCCAAACCTTGCAACATAGCCCCAATGGTCGCTTCGTCGTCGTTTGCGGAGACGGAGAATACATCATCTACACTGCCTTGGCCTGGAGAAACAAGAGCTTTGGCAGTGGACTCGAGTTTGTCTGGGCATTGGATTCCAACTTGTATGCCGTCCGTGAATCATCCTCGAAAGTGAAGGTATTCAAGAACTTCAAGGAAAGACCCAATCTGATCAGACTCAATTACTCAGCCGAGGGCATCTTTGGAGGCACGCTACTCGGAGTGAGGAGTGCCAGCTTCTTGAACTTGTACGACTGGGAGACTGGTCTCACTGTCCGTCGCATTGACTGCGAGCCTAAGAACGTAAGCAGTGTTGAGCCTGAGATGCCAACGCCGTGATGCTGTGCTGTCACTATCCAAATACTTACCCAGCGATTGTCTTGCTTTTATTTATAATAGGTCTACTGGTCTGAGACTGGCGACTTAATGACCATCGCCTGCAGTGACTCGTTCTACGTCTTGCGTTACAACCGTCTTGCCTATTCTCAGTTCGTCGAGGCTGGTGGACAGGTGGGCGAGGAAGGCGTTGAGGAAGCATTAGAATTTGTTACAGAAGTCCCTGAAAAGTACGCGCGTGGATATTTACAGTACTGAATATGTAAGACCGCCTTATCCTGCAGTGGTTAACCCGCTACATCATTGCTTCCTTTGTGCTATTAGTGTTCAAACTGGTTGCTGGGTCGGAGACTGCTTCATCTACACCAACACTTCCAACCGCCTGAATTACCTGGTCGGTGGGCAGAGCCAGACCATTGCTCATTTCGACAATGCACAGTATCTTCTTGGATATATTCCCCGCGACAACCGTCTTTACCTCGTGGACAAGGATGTCAACATTGTCAGCTATGCCATCTCGCTGATTGTCATCGAGTACCAGACTGCGATCCTTCGTGGTGACATGGAGACTGCCGAGACTTTGTTAGCACGTATTCCTCACGACCAATTGAATAAGATTGCTAGATTCTTGGAGGGCCAGGGCCTCAAGGAGCTCGCCTTAGAAGTCTCAACCGATCAAGAGCACAAATTCGATCTCGCGATTCAGCTAGAGAGGCTGGACGAAGCGGTCGTCATTGCTAGAGAATCGGATATGGAGCCAAAGTGGAAGACGCTGGGCGACTGTGCTATGAACAAGTGGAGGATCAACCTCGCGGAAGAGTGCTTTACCAACGCGAAGGATTTGAGCGGACTGCTGCTTATCTATACCTCGAGCGGAAACGCCGAAGGCATGAGACGACTGGCGGCGATGGCTAAGGAGGCTGGAAAGAGCAACATTGCCTTTGCCTGTTACCTTTCTCTTGGCCAAGTTGAGGACTGTATTGACATTCTCATCGAGACTGAGAGAATCCCCGAGGCAGCCATGATGGCTAGGACATACATGCCAAGGTGAGCAAGTGTTTTGCTTTCCTTGTGTCGCTGCACACTCTTTATATGATATTAGTCATATGTGCTAACCAATACCTTTATTCACTTTAGTGCTGTCCCTCGAGTTCTACAGCTCTGGAAAGAATCTCTTGTTGCCGCCAACAGGGAGAAGACAGCCCAGGCATTGGCCGATCCTGCCGAGTATGAGGAGATGTTTCCGGACCTTCAGTATGGACTCTTGGCAGAGCAGGCCATCAAGGCCGCACGAGCAAATTCTGTGCCAGCTACAGCCTACAAACAATGGAAAGAGAGCCTCCATCGCGACATCATCTCAGGTATGCGAGCGATACTAGATCTGTGCAGTTTTTCTGAAAGGTCTCTTAATGACATGCGTGCCAACATTATTTCCTTGCTCTTAACACTGCTGTAGACGTCAAGTTGGGATACGGTGTCCCGGACTTGTTGACACAGATCTCTCACACCGAACCCGAAAGTCTTATTCAGATCTATGACGACTCAGCAGCGTCCAACCAAGTGAACGATGGTGACTCTAGGCAGCATCCTGTGATGTTGGAGGAGCCTGCAGATTCGATTATCAGTGACAATATGAGCCATCTATCCCTGGAGGTTAATACAACCGGAACTGGATCTGTAATGGACTACGAGAGCTC
>NW_026251825.1:0-86516 GCF_025024155.1 Gamsiella multidivaricata
CTGCGTTGTTTTCATATACATCGTACAGCTTGGACGAAAGCATCTCCAGAAGTTCCTCAAACTCCTGAAGTTGCATCAACTTTTCCTCATTCTTTTTCAGAAATGCGACGGCGACACGCATGATCGTCTCGGGTGCTCCCTCCGTGAAGACGACATCATAGATTCGAAGGACCAACGGCAGAGGATACGTGTACGCAAAAAGCGACAGGAACCATTGTGAGGCATACATGGCAGCATGGATCGAATGGAGCGAGAGATGGGCGTGGAGCATTGGGAGTTGCTCTGAGAGCAATGCCGAGAACTGATAGAGTCGGAGCTGAAGTCCTTCCATATTCATTGTAAACATGGTCCGCATGTCGTACGTCTCCATCAATCGGACAAACACACAAAACGCCTCCTTCTCGCCCATCTAGATTTTTTTTGTAGGGTCGTCCATAAGAGCACACATTAGCATCAAATCTTTCAAGAGCATTATCACGAAATTGTAAAAGGTTTTGAAGCCAGACTTACATTCATGAGGAGTGGTCCAACCAAGAATCCGAGGCCTTGGCAGTATCCAACATGAGGATCATAAAGTGAGTAAGCCTTGAGAACATTGCGAAGACTCTCCTGTCCTTTGTCTCCTTTCTCCTTGAACATATCGATCTGAGGGAATGTCCTGGCAAGATCCCGCTGAATGATGCGCTCATAGGGCGAATACTCCTTGAGGAGCTGGGTATACATGGTCTCGAGGTACGTCGATGAGGCTTGGGACATGGACTGCCAGATCAGTCCACGGAGCTTTGAGGGCAGCCCTTGACGCACACGAGCTGCCAGCAGATGTGGTAACTTGCTCGCCACCGCGGTGTAATCCTGCACAAGCATCCCCCAGAACTCCCAATCAATCTCCTCGTCACCTTCCTGTGGCTCCAGTGCCTTGGAATCCGACGACATGGGGTCGACGGCCTCGGAGTTGGGGCTGTTGGCTGTTGTAGAATCCGCGATAAGACGCTGAAGTGTGTTGAAATTTCCCTTGAGGACATTTGATTCAATACAGACTGCCTTGGGGTCGGTGTCGAGCAATCCGTTCTGTCTCTCCAGTCTAGCCAACAGAAATGATGTTGAATCCTATTTAACCAAGTATCGGTATTGGGCAGAAGTATTAGAATAAATCCTTGACATGTTGACACGCTCAAAAGCATCAATTCATAGTACGAACCTGTGGTGGCAAGATATTATTCTGCTCCTCCAGTTTGTGCAGAAGGGTAAAATCGACAGTATTCTTAAAGATTTCTGGACGGCTGTGAACACCCTTGAGCTTTGCATAGTGGTTCATGGGCTGAGGCAGCAAATAACCCAATGTTGTGCTCCTATTCAACCTAGCCCTGTCTGCTGCTGCAGCGGAGGATGTGGAGAGGAAGGATACTGATGAAGAGGTTGTAAGACCGGACTTGCCGCTCAGGTTGGTATCCAACTCTGACGAGGCATTGTCAAGGATTTCGTCTAGCATTCTCTTAAAGGCCGCAACGTGGTCTTCTTCAGTCGGTGCAGGTACTGATGATTTCGTGGAGCCTAGAGCGAAGAATACGCAATTGGTAATGGAGTATGTGAGTACAATGACATTTCCGCCTTTTTATATTTTTCTATGGCCTTTACCCAAACCCTGAGTATGTCGCGTGTGAAATATTGGGTATCCTCCGCATGCAGGATAATGCGATGTTGAGAGGAGACCTTTTATGACACGTCATCAGTATGGGGTAGATGGAGGAAAGCACAGGCAGAGTAAAGGGAACAACGTGGCCCCCGGGAATGGAATGGCAAATGGATTGATATAGTATGGAATGGTGGTGAGGAGAGGGGATCCAATGCTTCACTGCTTTAATACAGCACAGCACAGCCCGTCTGTGGTTGGTGATGTTTTGTCCCACAAGATGTGCCTGAGCGGTTGTATGTCCTTGTGTGACCGGTGATCGGATCGGCTCCTGTGTTATAAAGAGCCGGTTATGTGCCTATCCATGGTCCATGATTCGTGGTATGGTGTGTCCATGTAGCCATGGCGCGGTATGGTATTGTATGCTGTCTAGTCCATATGCATGACTCTGTAGAGAGCACCATTACTGGACTCTTCTTTATCTCTCGTGCTCTGTGTCCTAAGCTGGGTCACCCAGCCAATGCATTGTCCGCCCATGCACCACTGGGCAGATCCTAAAATAAACAAGTTCTTCCCGTACGTTCCGAGTCTTTTCTTTTCCTCTCTTTGCTTTTTCATTCGCTTTCTTCTTCACCACACACTCCTACACAGCCGCATTGATCAATCCGTAGTAAATAAATACAACGATAAAATAAAAGCGCGCGAGCACAGCCATGAGGATACAATGAATCAGGGGTAAAAGATAGCGAGAGAACCGACATGAATATGAACTGCGCATGGTGAATTGACACATCAAGGGGAAGAAAGAGAGAGAGAAAGGGAGAGGGGAGTTCTTTTTGGCACGAACTCAAATGAAAAGACGAAGGGAAAGAAGAGACTTACAGCGCGGTGTGTTTGAGGATGAGATGGCAAGAGGAGGATCAAGGATGGAAACTCGTTTTAGGATCGGGGTGGTATCCGAGGTGGTGTCCGGGCTGGTGTCCAGGGTGGTATCCATGGCTGTATCTGAAACGGTGTCCGAGATGGGCATTATCTGGGGCTGCGTAGGGGTGGAGGGGGACTCGGTCTCGAGGTCAGCCATGGTATGTATGTATTAAGAGTGTGAGCTATTAATGGTAAAAGGG
This sequence comes from Gamsiella multidivaricata, assembly GCF_025024155.1. Lineage (NCBI taxonomy): Eukaryota > Fungi > Mortierellomycota > Mortierellomycetes > Mortierellales > Mortierellaceae > Gamsiella > Gamsiella multidivaricata. Next base: position 2,755 of record NW_026251825.1, read on the forward strand.
CACAGGGAATTGATAGGTGCTCGTGCGAGATGGAACGAGAGAAAGAGAGGGGAAGAGAGGGAAGAGAGAGAAGAGAGAAAAGAAAGGGAAGGGCGGCACTGGGGTGATGAAAGGAAAGGGGAGCGGAGGGGGATCGAAAAGAGGATGAGGAAAGAGCGGGATGAATGAGCAAAGGGCTAAAAAGAATGAGGGATGAGAGATGAAAGAGATGAGAGGTGCGAGTGAGACAGGGAGGGAAAGCTGAGCGAAGCGGGGGGGGGCGACGGCCGATAAAGAAAACAAATCAATGCTCACAAAAAAAAAAAAAACCGCTCCAGCAGATGCGGGTAACCCATCTGTTGTATTTACTCCATCTCACGAAGGGTGTCGTCTGTATATATAAATACCATACGAGGATGCGCTAACTGACAAAGCAGGACGAGTAACACCGTGTTGCTCTCCATGCTCTTACTATCCTGCTCCCAATGGTCATGATACCTAATGCTGGTGCTGACGATCGTCCGCTGCAGCATCCACCCTATACATCCTATACATCCCATGTTATCCACGTCGGACACGTTGCCTCGCTCCCTTACACCCACCCACGGGTTATTCCTCTAGCTGTCTGTCTGTCTCCTGTCGGAAGGGATGGGGATCTGGATTATGCACCATGCAACAGAAGACAACGGAAACACCCCTGTGGTCTACCAGCATTAGCACCAGCATACCTCGTTATCGTCACATAAAATAGAACAGGCCGTCTCCGCAACAGACAATTTCAACGACAGGCAAGGGCAACCCAGTGTGCATACTATGGAGTCCATAGACTGAATCGAGTGCAAACCGAGGACTGAATTTCCGGAAAGATATGCGGGAATGAGGAGGAGGTCACCACATTATCCATTGGATGGCTCATTGGATGCCGCCTTAGATCTCTTTTTGCTCACTACTGGCGGTCTTTTTTTTTTTTTTTTTTTTTTTTTTCTTTTTTTTTTTTTGGCTCTGTCTCCTGCCTGGCCTGGCTCTCAACTCGAGATGCATTACCACCCCTTGCACCCACATGCTTTCCTATCCAGCAGGACAGGTTCCTCACCCGCGGTTATGAAAGGAGGACGAGACCTTTTTTGTTTTTGTTTTTTTAGGGTGTGCGATATACGCATATCCCGGATTGGCATAACATGCACATCCAAACAAACAGCAATTGGAGGTGGTGCAACCCAACCTAGTCAGTCAGCCCAGCCCTATAAGAACCCCCAACAGCGAGCGGTGGTAACACAAATACCTTCCCTTTCAAAAAAAAAAAAAACGTGGCAATGAACAATTTTACAACTAACAGTTTCTTGTAGGCGTACAAGTTTACGACTTTGCCCACGCCGCCAAAAAAAAAAAAAAAAAAAAAAAAAAAAAGGTGCACAGCCTGCCTTGACTTTTTTTTTGGCTGCTACTGCTTGCATTTTCTTTTCGTCTTTGAATGTATCCCAATTTCACCCCTCGACGAACCCCCCTCCTCTCGTATGCACGTACGTACTTATGTACACAACCACATATTCTTACCCCTGTCGCTCTGTTGGCCCCTGTCCCCTCACCCCTTTTTCCTTGTCTCTCCCTCACCCTTTTAGACCGTTGATCCCTCATTTCTGATACAACATTCCTACTCGTGTTGCTGCGCCCTCCTACCAAGTCACTGCAAGGGCTGATACCTGGTTCTTTGTCCTGGTTGGCCCCGACTTGGGTGGGAAATGGGGAAGAGGAACACCATAATAATTAGGTTCTCTTCATTTCTTTTTAACGGCAATAGGGAGTCAAGGGATGTTGTCATAGACGACTCACCTTTGAGAGCAACAGGCCGTTGCAGGTACTGAATGTAGAGACGTGGGGAAACGTAGTATGTATGGATATAGCTTTAAGGGACGAGTGAGCAAGGGAGAGAAATGAGACAAAGGTGGGAGGGATGGGAAAGAGAGGTTGGACCCGACTGGCAGGGTTGTTTTTTTAGGAATAAGGAGGAAGTTGGTGTTCTCCCCTCCCCAGCGATCGTAGGTGAAATGGGTAATATAAGAAATATAGGAAATTAATGATATCGATAGAAGGAAAGGGACAGTAGTAGAAAGGGGGAGCAGCAATATGGCATTAAAGATGAATAAGGTGCTCAATGCTCTCTGGCATATTTGGTTCCCTTGTGGGGAAATGAAGAGAACCACGACTAGTCACCCTGTAGGGAACAAAAGTAAAAGGTGTAGGGTAAGGTAACAGGAGTCGGCCGTGGTACGCGTCGAAGTATCCAAGCAGAAACAAGAAGGGTGAAGACGAACAAGAGTCGGCGTCGGCATCCATTCCAACCAATGTCCATCCAATATCGCTCTCTCCTCCCTTCGCTCTTTCTTTATTCTCGCCTCCAGATCCTGGTCCTGGTCCTGGTCCTAGTCTTGACCTGTTTCTGTCTTCACTTCATGCCCCTCTTTGTCTCTGCCCTTCGGCTTCTTTTAGAATCCGGATCCTTTCCAGTCAAGGACACCATTGAAGCAACCAATCAGGCAGATAGGCTATTTCCATCAAATCATCCACTGCGCCGTCGTCAGATCTTCATTGAGCATCGCCCTTTTTTGTTAGTTACCCTGCATTCCAGTTCGGTACCAAGCATCAAGTGCCCCGGTCTTTTTTATTTTTATATTTTATTTTTATTTTTTTATGAGTGTATACATTTTGAGTTGACCGGGCAACTCAGGTCAACTCATTTTGACCCTTAATAATGTCTACTCAAATGACGGGAGCAACTACACAAGGTGTAAAAAAATAACAAACGGCGCAAACGGCCTTTCCCCCCCTTACTCGATCTCTGCACCTCTCACCTCACGCAGCCATTCAAAGTGTTGCACTACCTGCAGTTGAGACAGCCCTTTGCAAAGGGATCCAACAAATATTATTCGGCTGCGATGGCCGTACGCCATTGAGCAGTGGGATTGAAAGAGGAGAAGAGGAGACATGCGCTTTATCCTTTATCGAAGATATGGATCAAACCGTACCAGCACCATGTTCTGCCACTTCAAGGAGGTATGCATTAATGGAGCTACACTTACGCCAGGCGAAGAAGAACAGGCGAAGGAGACCGGGCTGATGCTGAGCTTGGTACTGCCTATGAAAGCGAATAATGGAGTAAGGGAGTGAGTTGGAGCGTAGGAGTGAGAAATGGGATGGATGATCCAAGTCTGTCTTTATTTTGGGCGCAGGCGCAATTTAAGTTGACCCAGGCGTTATTTTCAGCTGTTTAAAGCAGTGCTTTATTTCGTCTGAATGCGTTTGAACACGTCTTTATAGCACAGAAATGGCTCGCCAACCATTTTAGTATTTCCTTTCCTCCTCACTCCCTGCCAGCATGAAAGTCTCTTTGCTATTGCTGCAGGCAAAGGCAATAGCGATGAAGAAGAAAGAATGTCTTCCGCAGTGGATGTCTCTTTGTGGACCTCATGTTCACTGTGTCCTTATCGTTTATTCTTGTCTTCTCCACGAGGAGTCGGGCTTGTCGAATCGCAATCGCTTGCACGCACTGGTCGAGGTGATATTAGTATATTTCGCATTAGAGACAATGTTCTTGTCATTTCATAGAATAGTGGGGCTGCGTCCACCGCCTCTTCCCTGCTGCAGTAAATATGAACTGTGCAGCATAACAAACGCATGTTGATGCTGCCAGTGTTTTATGTTTTCCGAATCTGATGCAAACTTTATTGGCAGTGCTCGCTTGGGCTGAGTCGCGTGTGGTAGGTGCGCTGTTTGTTGGCGCTCCTTTTTAAGGTTGTTCAGAAACCACGCGAACAGAACATCAGCAACCTTCAACAACCTTCAACAACCTCCAACAACCTTCAACAACCTTCAACATGAAATTGGTGGCAACATGTTCGCCACCATGCACTTTCGCTGTCAAAAGTACACTCATCGCTGGCAAAGGCGATGTTGATGCAAGTTGGGCTCAAGGTGGACAGCGCTGAATGACGATTCCTTTTTTCTCTGATGAGCCGTGCGCGTTGTTCGCTCACTCCCAGGCACACCCTCACTACCGTCTCGTTCCCCATAATCCGCCCCCCCCCCAGTTCCCAGCGGCCATATGAGCCCTCCGGTCTCCGTGGACCCCTTGCTATCGACTCAGCCACCGACCACGCGGCACATTTAAAGTTCGACTTTGTTCTATCTCTTTCTTCCCCACCTCCTCCACCTCCACACTCTTCCCCACTCTTCACTCTTCCCCACGCGCTCTACGGCAAGTTCTTTCCAGGTACGTATGATATAAGTATATAAGTTATTTTTCTTTGCTCTTCACCTTCCACTCCCCACCCTCCACCCCATACCTCTTCTCTTCACTGACGCAACCTCGCCTTTCGTCCTTTACCCAGTCCTACTCTCCTCCATCCCGTTTTCACCTCTTGTGCTCACTCTCGTCAGCAGCCCTCCTCCACACGCACCCTCGTCAGCAACCCTCCTCCACATGCACTCTCGTCAGCAAGTCCATTCCACCACTCCCTAGATAGAAAATATAGAGGTCCCAGGAGTTTTGACTTCGATCCTGGGACTGTAACCCCTCACTTATTGTGTGCCCTCGGCAACCCATCCTAGGCTTTCAACCTGTGGATTATACCCGCTCCCCAGAGGGTTTATTAACCCTAGCAGTGCATTTGGGCCGGGAGCACCAAATTCCCCCACTCCCCTACTCCCCTCTGATTATCATCACCTCTGGTCGTGCCTTCGGGCCAAGGAGCTTCGCCTTTTCTTCACGCAAAAACAAAAGAGTTCCTGAGAATGTTTCTGAACCCTTTTTTTTATCCACTTGGTCTCTTTGGGCTTTGCGCGGTTTTTTTTTCGGAGTACGATGGCTTGCAACCTGCCCGTGGTGTACTCTGGACAACGTTTGCAATCAAGGTTGACTGATAGCAAGTTGAGCCGATGGTGCCGATAGGAATTGTAGGAATAACAGACAATGCAATAAAGAATGGCTCCTTCAAACAATCTATTTGAGTGACTTTATGGTGGCAATGACATACAAACGAGTAAACGAAGGCGCGTCTATCTGCCTGCTGTGCTAATAATTTGGACCACGACCTCTTCGCTGCGGTCTCCAAGGTAATGCGAAGGAGTCAACTTTATTTGGTAACGCCGGTATGGCAGCCTACTTTGACGGGGTCCTTTGCAAGCCCAACATGAATACCGCAGATCGTCTTATGCATGGAATCGTGTAATGTAACGCTGCTTCAGCCCAGACGAAAACGCAAACATAAAGCGCGAACTAGCGATATGTCCTTGCTAGCTAAAAAGGAGACCAGATTTTGATCTTGAACACTGGAAGTATCAGGCTAGAGTCGATAACGGAACGATTGTACAAAGATAATCTCGCGAATGCAGATCAGCATATTTCCTCAAGCAGGGTACATCAAACGATGCAACCATCGCCTGCTTGGTTACCCAAAGTGCTGCTTCTGGCACCAGCGTGCCGGTTAACTACGGTGTCTGGAGCCTTAAAGATTCAGAGCTGCTCGCACTAAACCATCCAGCCCATGTAAAAAAAAAAAAAAAAAAAAAAACCAGAGATCAAGAGATATCGCCTCAATCACGAAGACCAACCACACACCAGGCGGTTTAAAGGGTCGTATTCCTCAAGCAGGTGTTTTTTTTCTTTTTTTTTATTAGCATGAAGGCTGGCAAGTTGACCGGGCAACTCAGGTCAACTCATTTTCATCCTTTAATGTCCACTCAACTCAAATGACGCCTGGATCAACTCAAAGCTGTGCCTGCGCCCAAAAATAAAGACAGACTTGGATCATCCATCCCATTTCTCACTCCTACGCTCCAACTCACTCCCTTACTCCATTATTCGCTTTCATAGGCAGTACCAAGCTCAGCATCAGCCCGGTCTCCTTCGCCTGTTCTTCTTCGCCTGGCGTAAGTGTAGCTCCATTAATGCATACCTCCTTGAAGTGGCAGAACATGGTGCTGGTACGGTTTGATCCATATCTTCGATAAAGGATAAAGCGCATGTCTCCTCTTCTCCTCTTTCAATCCCACTGCTCAATGGCGTACGGCCATCGCAGCCGAATAATATTTGTTGGATCCCTTTGCAAAGGGCTGTCTCAACTGCAGGTAGTGCAACACTTTGCATGGCTGCGTGAGGTGAGAGGTGCAGAGATCGAGTAAGGGGGGGAAAGGCCGTTTGCGCCGTTTGTTATTTTTTTACACCTTGTGTAGTTGCTCCCGTCATTTGAGTAGACATTATTAAGGGTCAAAATGAGTTGACCTGAGTTGCCCGGTCAACTCAAAATGTATACTTTTATTTTTTTGTTCAACGCTCTCGCTGGACGTGCCAATGGTGTATGACAATGGTAGCCAACAAATTAACTCTTTGTATTACTAAATATACAGTGGCGATCAAATGAATGGGTAGAAGAACCCGACAAGAATCAGCAGCGGAATTGGGAATGAAATACCGTGGAAATGCAATTGCGAGCAACCTATTATCATTTTACGCATATGGCAGTAAACATGATGGGGCGCTTTGCTTTATTTTTTTTTTTATTTTTTTTCTTTCAACTTTTTTGAAGTGCCTTATCCATGTCCATACATTCCATTATGTCGCTGTTGCTGCTCCATCATCCGGTGCGCCTCCATCTCCCTTCTCGTTCGTTCTGCCCTCTTCAGCTCAAATACCTGGTCCATCGCCTCCTTGAAGCAGTGCACATTGTAGTCGATCAGCCCTTGTTTCTCAAACGTCTCCGCCCTCAACAAACAGATCAGCGCCAGATACTTGTTAACCTCCCGCAAATACAACACTGTCCCATTGCCAAGCTTGATCACCGAGAACGCCTCGTGGTTGCTGCCATTCTGTGTCGCCGTTGGCTGGTTGTTCAAAGATCCTGCCCGACTGCTAGTGCTAACCACCGTCTGTGATTGATTGTCATTTGCACCTCCACGCTGACCGTTGCTGGCCCCATTGCTATTTTTGTGATCATCCTGTACATTCGTCCAGTCATCATGAGCGTCCTGCTGATCTTCGAGATAGGCCTGGCTCTTGGCTCCAATGGCTGCCCGTCCGTATATAGACGAGATATCGATGATCACGTCAATCATGTCGCTACAAATCTCGTAAGACTGCGAGTCCACAGGAGACGAATCCGTGGCAATGTAGATCTTCGAAATCACATCGAACAAGAACGCCTTTTCAATGCCAGAGTTCTATTGCGCGCCAAAGAAAAAGAAATTCGTCAGTTGATGTGTCCATGTCCATGTCCATATGCCGAAAGTGATAGGTGATTAGATAAAGGCGTGACATACCGCGCAAAGAATGTTGAGCAGATTCTCGAGGGTGGGCAGCTGTGGGATGAGTTTTTGGATAACCTTGGAGAAGGCTTCGAAGATCGAGTGGTCGTAGATCGATGTCAGATAGAATGCCAGCTGCACATTCTCCAATCCAGCGTCTGCCAACTCGTCCGTCGTCGTCTGCTGAATATCTCTTTGGGTATCTATATAGGGATCGTATAGGATATAAATTAATGCATATTAGATCCTTTGTTGCTCAGATGGTATGCAACCCCTTGTCCAGATGCTTATCTCCATACCAATTTTGTAGTCTTCCGACAGTCCGTCGACTTTGTGGATAAAGACCTCGAACGTGATGTTTGGGTTCACACGGTAGGCAGCAACAACAGTCGAGTGCAGCCTTACCAAAGCGTCCATGTAGTCGTCCTAACAAGGTTCAAAAAGATACTCTCAGTTCATCAAGCCCATGCAGTCAATAATGAACACAACCTCCACAAGACAAAGATGATTCACATACCTGAGAGTCGATCACAAAGACCAGCGCCCCAACCTCGCCAAAGATGGCCGTTGTGTCGAACGTGGGATCGAAAAAATCCATTTGACCAGGGAAGTCCCACACCTGAAAATCTATGAATGAGCTGTTACAACGAAAAAAAAAAAAAAAGCATCGCAATTGTCGTTGTTAAGGATATGAGATAGAATTGGCAACAGATCTCCTATACCTTGAGACACTATGGGAATGGGCATGCAGTTGAACATACTGGATATTGTCCTTGTTGATCTTTGAAGTACTCTCGAGGAACAGTGTCTCCGTGGGGGACATCTTGTGAAAGACCACGCGCTGAATGCTTGATTTCCCGCTTCTACTCAGCCATAAGAAAGGATCATCAGAAAGTGCTTGAGTATCGGTCACTCAATGACAGCTCAATTGCTCTGAGGAAACAATAAGACTCTTTCCCATGCGATGAATAGGCAGCAACGTACCGCCTCAGCCCCATCAGCATAAGTCGTGGACGCGACTCGCGGTCCTCGTCCGCAAGATCGTCGCCATAGCTATTAAAGGCATTAAAAAAAAAAAAGAGAGAGACACGCGGTGAGTCAGGCGAAACAAAGAACAGGCACGAGGCAGAGAATGATAAAGCATTCCTGCCAGTTTGGGTCATGGCTGCCACACAAGTTGCTGTAGACTTACATCGGGTCATTGTCACCGTAGTCAGAGTACTAGAGATGGATGAGTTGATAAAGAATTGCCATTCAGTCATCATTCATCTCAGGAGAGAACCCCTCCCCCCCCCCCCCCATGGACATTTTGATGGTGCCCTTAGTTGGCGAAGAAAAAAAAGAAAAAAAAAGAAAAAAAAAGAAAGAAAAGTCGCGAGCGAGAAAGAGGGATGTGTGCTGTTGGTGTTTCTGTACACATACCGACATTGAGAGTGCCTGCCTTGTGTTGCGTTTGCGGGGAAGAATGGGGGAGCAAAAGAAGGTCTTGACGAATGGGGAAGATGTGGAATTGGTCCCAAGGTACCGCCCCAACCCCGCTTTCAGTCTGACTTGCACTGCAAGCCACCTTCTTTATTGGCTCGGGCATCGCGTCTCTTGCCCTCTCAGCGGCCAAGGCTTTTGTGGCATTAGCCAGTTTGAATGAGGATACATGTACATACTTACAAACACCCTTTTTTTATTATACGAGCGAAGCAATTGGCATGATTAGGAGAGTACTTTGTGTATATCATCGTCGTTCTAACTGGATTTACTGTGCCTGACAGCGACGTAAGGCAGCAGGCCCCACTTCCATTCCATCGACGGTGTACGCCCCAGGTTTTCTGCCCGGTTATAGCACACGAGTAGCGTCACCAGGTACGAGCTTAACGATGCGCCCACATGCCAGAACGCATGCAGCTGCGGGTTCCACAGCCCCACAACAGCCAGCTTCTGCATCGCATCACACATCCGAAAGTCGACGTTCCAGAGCAAGTACGATACCAGAGCCATCGTCGCCGTCGTCTTCCACATCCGTCGGATTCCCTGGTCCTCGATTCCCCCATAGATCTTTACAATGTGCGACATCACCACCAGCACCATAAATGCAAACGAAGACTGGAACACAACAAACTCCAACAAGTGGTTCCCTGGTCCCGCAAACATCATCACCAGCGTCGTCAGCAGTCCGTACAGCGCAATGCTAACCGGGAACCAGGTTCCGTATCGGCGATAGGATCGATCCTCGATGCAACAATAGGCCAATGATAAAACCGAATACACCATCGGTACCTCGTCCAACATCTGGAGCGGGAAGAGAAGAGTGCCGTGGAAAGCGATGGAGCCCAGGCCGACGACGGCGATGGATCCGAACGTGAGCAAGAACCGTTTCTCGAACGTCGAGTGGAGCCAGATCCCCGCCAGACCAACGATGATCATCGAGAACGACGAGATCGAGTTGAAGAATTCGGCGATATAGTAGTTGATGTCATAGTTGTTTTCGCACCAGTCTATCGTAGCAGTAGCATGAACAATAAACACACAACATGGTTAGCGCGATGGAGACATGTGCCCCGCCAGGAACAAAAGGACAGTTGTTGCTGTCTCCCTCCCTCCCCCCCTCCCCCTCCCCCTCTCCCGATTGTTGTTTGGGGCAAAGTGAGCAAAGACCGAATCGTTTCGTTTTCCTGGTATCATTCCTGTTGTCTTGCCCCGGGTCTATGTCTACGTTATTTATCATCGTGAAAAAGCAGCCCTAACAGAGCTACCTTTTTCGTGCCGCCCCATCCTATATCTGAGGATCGCATTGACCATTTTTCAAGACTCCTGAAACCGACAATTGGAGATGATAGCCACCATGACATATTCTCCTTTATCCTGTTACTGTACACATCGAATCATTCCAAGCACTCCTAATCCTCTTCCCCCCATCCTTTACAATTTCCTCCCTTTCCCTCAGGCACCGTGCTTTTTGATTGTTGCGCACTTACCAACTAAAAAAAAAAAAAAGAAAAAAAAGAGCAGAGAAAAAAAAACAGTCAGTCAGTATCCATTTTTCTATGAGCGTCCATCCTGAAAGTCGACTAGAACGATTCTCCGGCGAAGCAGAGTAGAGAGGTACACATTCATTTAATTTGGGCTTTGTGGAACCCTTGGAAGTGTGGGTCAAATCTGGGGTTGCCCTTGCATAGCTCATTAAAGAGAGGCTGCTGTGACACGAACCTGAGGATGTCGGAGGGCCCCAGTATCCGAGTGTGGGCAGGGTGCTGCTGCTGCTGCTGTCCCAGGTTGCGTTGGCGTAGAGGGTGTTGTATTCGGACGAAGACCTGATCATGTTCCTGTAACGAGAGTGTTCAAGGTGCCAAGGACTAAGAAATGGGTTAGGGCAAAGCGGAGCGGAGTGGGGTGAAAAGAAGGAGAGTGCGGAGAGTGGAGTGGAGTGGAGTGAAGTCGGGTGGAGTGGATGAAAGAACAAAAAGGATTGTGAGACGAGTAAAGTGTGCAAAAGGAATGAAGGGGGAGAAAAAAAAAAAAAAAAAAAAGCGCAGTTCGCTCCTCGATCAATTTATATCATTTATATCATTTGTATCTCGACACCGGCGCGTCTCCCTTCAAACCCGCTACGAAGCTGCGGTGTGGAGACTGCACTGTAACCCGCTGCCTGGGCCATTATTGGTCAGAGTATACCCGTCTCGTCATGGCCATGGTCATGGACGGCGGCGATCCGCCCCTCCCGAGACAACAACAAGGACGCATCACACGGCCCATTCTACGCATCAACGTATTACCGTTGGCCACTGCCCTGCGACCTTGCTTCTTCTGCGCTGCTACTCTGCCGAATATGCATAACTTTGCATATCCCCTCCCCCCCTCTGTTTTGTTGTTCTGTCTGGGTCACTCTAAGCATCCTGTCCCGTTGGTCATGCTTCGCGCTTCTGGGCCTGCAAAAATATAGACCATGATGACATCAAGAGAGCGCTGGGCCCGATCTGGGGACTCCCATGACACACTCACCTTGAACTGCGGATCCGACGACAGAGAATACCGAGGAGCACCGTCGTCCAGGGCCAGGGTTCCAAAGCCGTTTTGCACTAATTAAAAAAAAACGTAAAAGCCCGTCCACGCTACATGACGTCCGGTACTCGGGCGTCAGGGACCATCATTTCATCATTTCATTCTACATGTACCTGGGCGAAATGCATGGGTTATCCATTGACCCGCAGCCGCGGTAATAATATCTAAAAGTACCTTGAGTCCTCATGCTCCCTTCCACTCCAATGCATGCATGCTCAGCTGCGCTTTATTTTTTTTTATTTTTTTTTTTGCAAAAACGAAATGCCGCTGTTCGGTCCCCTCGGTGCTTAACTAATTAAATTATTAATGGTACTCGCCATGCGACCTGCTAAAGATCTTTTTCCGCTCCGTTGGACGCACAGGCACATGTCTGTCCTCTTTTGCTCCACACCATGATCCTTTTCAAGCTCGAATCATATCGCCTACTATAGGAGGGGGAGGGGGGGTAAGGGTCTGGCGGTCAAGCCCGAATCATATGTGGAAGTGTGAAAGCGCGTATGTACAAGAATCTCTTTTTTTATTGCCTCTCATCATGTTCTTGATTTTCTAACGTCCTTCTTCCCTCTCAATGTTTTCTCTCAACCAGAGCATCTCAACCATCGTGCTTATGCATGGCTGTGTCCACAGCACTCCTTCTTCTCCGTATTGATCTCGGATTCTGCTGCCAGATCGACCTTGAAGCTCGCCGCCTTTGGCACCAATCCAAGCGTCTCAAACATCTGCTGGTCCGCATTAAACTTGTTGTTGGGCGTCGTCAACAGCTTATCTCCCGTAAAGATCGAGTTCGCGCCCGACATGAAGCACAGGGCCTGCTCCGCCTCCGAGAATCGAACCCGTCCGGCCGACAACCGGATCATCGTCTTTGGCATCACAATACGCGCCGTCGCAATCATGCGGATCATATCCCACACCTTCACGGGCTCCTGCTTCTCCAACGGAGTACCCTCAACCGCCAACAGCGCGTTCACGGGAACACTCTCCGGGTGCGCGGGCATCGTCGACAGCGTGTGGAGCATACCCACGCGATCCGTGTCCGTCTCGCCCAAACCAATGATACCTCCAGAGCAGACAGAGATACCAGCCTCACGGACCTTCGAGATCGTCTCCAGGCGCTCATCGTACGAGCGCGTCGTGATGATCTTGGGGTAGTACTCCCTTGAGGTGTCCAAGTTGTGGTTGTATGCCGTCAATCCGGCCTCCTTGAGCTGGTTGGCCTGGTCATCGTTCAACATACCCAATGTGCAGCACACCTCCATGTCCATGGCCCTGTTCACGAGTTTGTCATATCGTTAGAACGTTATCAGTTGCTTACTCAATATCAATCAATTGACAACATCAAGATCGATCTGAAGCCCATACCTGATCTCCTTGACGAATCCGACAATCTTCTTGAAGTTGCTCTTACGACCCGCCAAGTCTCTCCAGGCAGCACCCATGCAGAAACGGGTCGATCCAGCGGCCTTGGCAGCACGGGCCGCGTTCAGGACCTCATCCGTGTCAAGCATCTTCTGGGCCTTGACGACGGTTGAGTAGCTCGAAGATTGTGGGCAGTACTTGCAGTCTTCACTGCATCCTCCGGTCTTGATGCTCAGGAGCGTGCACTGCTGGACAGCCAAGGGATCAAAGTGAAGGCGGTGGACATTGGCCTATGTTGTTTAGAAGAGAAACCAAAGCGGGTGTTAGATCCAAAGATCGGAGGTTTTCATTATTGGGTAACAGGTGATAGGGTGGGTGTGGGGTCTGAGGATGTGTGCAAGGGTGTGTTGGATCGAGAAAAAAAAACCGTCAAAAATAGAAAAAAGATGGGGCAATTGGTCAATTGGCTTGATAAACAAAATTGTAGGGTGATTAGATCCTCTCCGGCCCTGCGTGAACAAACTGTCATCGCGTTCCTGGCCCTCCTTTCTCCATTTTCCTCGCGTCGTGCCAAGTATAACTGTCATATGCGAAAATAAAAAAAAGAAGAAGACAAAGTATAATAAAGACCAGCAACAAAAACAACAAGAATAAAAAGAGAGCGGTTCGGCTTTCTACACTTTGAAGTGACAATCGAAGAAAAAAATTCAAAAAGCCAAATTAGCACCGAGAAAAGCCTGAAAGGACTAAGGGACTTACTCCGTGGTAGAGCAGCTCCATGATGGGTGAGTGATAGATCGCGTCGATCTCCTCCTTCTTCCAATCATAACGAAGCTCTCCATGGGCATTCAAGGCAGCGGCAGAGAGTTCGCGTCCAAAGGCCATCTGCGTCTGGGCCCTTGGGCTTTCGTCAATCGTCGCAAATTTGGCGGGGGAGGTCGCGACGGTGTAGGCACGGCTGAACTGGAAGGCGGCATTCTTGGAGTGGGAGATCTTGATTGCCCTCGAGGACAACGAACGTAATGAGGTGAACGACATGGCTGTTGGAGATGTTGGAGATGTGTAACGAAAGAGGAAAGAGCAGGGAGAGTGGGGAAAGAAAGGAGAAGAAAAAAGACAAGAGTTGGAGAGTTGAAGCGTGAGTATTTTCAGCGTGTTGTTTGTTGTATTCGGGGCCTCAATACGAGGGGTAGGGGGAAAAAAAGTGATTCAGACCATACACAGATCTCGCATCGGACAGGGACCAACCATTTCCTGCGGGGCTGTATGGCGCCACTCATACCGATACCCTGACGATCTATGGTAATTATCCATCCACATATACCTTGCCACGAAGGGACAATATCGGTAGCATTTCGTCATCGAGATCCAGGGTCATTGCTGGGGCAACAAAAAAATGGGCGACTCTATCTCGCTATGACTCTTATCAGAGATGCACCTTGCGCATGCGCATCAGTAGGGTGATATGCCAGCAGATCAAGAAACGCAAGCTGACGATGGGCCCCATCCCCCCCTACTCCAGCTTGGATCCTACGCGTGCCCATTTAGTATCAACGGCAACGGACCCCCATACCCCGGTCAAGGTTGACCCCGCATTCTCCGATATTTCTCACGGTCTGTGCCTTTATTTCCTCTCCGGTTCCTGAGATGGAAATAACAGCACTTTTATTTTTTATTTTCCGACTTCCGCTCACTAATTCTGAACTAAAAGTCAAGCAGACTGTTGTTCAGCGCACCTCCACGTCCTTGCCTTAGCTTTTGTCCGTGTCCATGTGTATGCTGGTGTCCCCCAGCATCCGGCCCTTCAGTACTACATCCAGAAGCCACTGCGCCCTCGATTCCTTTTGGTGGCAATCCCATCATTTTACGTGCCATCCCACTCGCGCCGGGAACAGAGTGCACATCGACCTTTCCACCGCCATTGTTGCTGGTACTGCTGCCGCTCTTGCCCATACCCAATGATCTCGAACGCGTGTTGCTACCCTCCGTCGACGCTGGCTTCCTAAGTGATCCTGAAGATGGTTCTGCACTGCTCGTAGAAGAGGAAGACGCCGACGATGTTGAAGATGTCGACTTGCGATCTGACAACGATGTCGATGCGCTGGACGGTTCTGCAGACGTCCGCCTCTGTCCTACACCGCCCTCCGGCGGCAAATGGAAAGTCTCGATTGCAAATCGCTTCCTCCGGACTTTGAATCCCAGGTTATTAACGCCCTTGCTAGATCCGCCGCTGTTGCCATGCCCACTAGGTCCTCCCGATCCTTTAGCAGCTCCGTCCAGCAAAACAGACAGCTTTGTGGAAGAAGGGATCAATGCATTTAAAACAGGTACTTTGTGAACGTGGAACAAGCCGTGGTAGTCGGATGCTGCAGATGAGGCATTAGTGAGAGCGCCGGCAAAGGATTCAATTCTGACAGAGGCGTCGCACAACTGTTCAAGCCGATGAATGAAGGGCGAAGTTGTAGAACCATCTGTCGCGTGTCGCTGATCAGCGGTACCGTAAAGGTGAGCTGGGATGGTGATCACAGCGGCGCCAAAACTGAAACGCAAAAGACCACGCAATGCATGCAAGAACTTGTACAGATCCTAACATGTCCAATAAAGACATACATATAAAACAACCGATGTTGAGCGACCACTGTAGGGCAAAGACTGTACTCTCGAAAATAAAGTGGCCCAATCATACCTGTGGAGTTTTACTTCTCCAGCTAGGAGATGCGATCGAGTTGATGCCGATTCTGCAGATATGTCTCTTTGATAGTCCAGCGGCACTTGGCGCAGGTGCAGGTTCTGAAGGGTCTTTGACGAGCGTGGTACTGAATCCACCTTGAATAACCGTCTCTCTGATCTTATCGAGCACACTCCTATACAAGTCCTGCTGGTTTCTTCCTGAACTATCGCTGTCATCCTCGTCCAGAGAGCTTTCATCGCTATCGATCCCAGAGTCCTTGCTAATGTCGCTGTTCATGCTCCTCAGCAATTCCCCCGAGTCGATCAGCGTCGTATCGGCTGATTCCAATGCCTTGGCTGAGATCCGTGTGGTAAGATCAAACTGCTCGCAGAACGGGATTTGACTGGGCGTGAGCCCTGTAGCCGATGATGCTGCTTGATCCACACGCGACGAAATGGCTAAAAGTTCAAAAGTTCAAAAGATTCAACTGCTTAGCTACTGGCATATGCTATTGAGCCACAACGCTGACAAAACATGGATTCCTACCTGGCTGTGGGCGACTTTCCACACCGCTCTCAAACTTCTTGAGCCCGCTATATCTCCATGCGATCTTTAGTCGATCCTGCTCCGAGTCTTCATCCTCTACATTTTGTGATCCGCTCAACTTCTTCCTTCGACCGCTACTGCCACGCTCATCATCATCATCCCGATTATCGACTCCCTGTTGGACCTGGATCGTTGAGCTCTCTTCGCCTGCGATCCCCATAAGGGACCTAACAATCGCCTCTGGTTTCTCATCGCCGCTGACAACGACACACTTGTCGCCCACGACGATACCCTGTCGCAAGAAGTATTTGAGCAAGAGTTGTCCGTACGAGGTCTGGCGATCCTCCTGAATCAAAAGGATAGTGCCCACGGGGAGTCCACCGCCGAGAATGTCGTCCAGCGAAGGAACACCTGTCGATATGAGAACCTGTCCGTTGTAGGCAGAGAGGCGACACCCGGCTGGAAGACTCGCTTGTGCAGACGGCACACGCTTCTTGAATGAGCTCATGGTGGCGATTCCTTGTGTGTGGTTGATCCTTACTCTGCAATTGTCGAGTTGCCTAGTAATTCCTGCAAACTGGTTGTAGTTGTTGCTGTGAATCAAGTTTGCCTCACCTTGCACTTTTAGCACACGGGGTCAGCAATGCGCCACTGTTGGGCGAGTTTCAATAAATTCGCAAAAGTTCAAGAGACGCTTTTTCGGTTTATTTGTGCCCAATTTTCCCAATTTTACGGCGCTTGGCTGCAGCTTTAGCGCCTCCACGAAACCGTTTGCCTCGCTTGGGCTCGTCGTAAGGAAAGGTGCCCGGGATTTGGTCTGGGGTGCCAATCCATTGAAGCTGCAAATCCTCGTCAGCAACGCCAACTGATATGTTACTATTGGCACTCTTCTTGTTTCCGCCTGTGCCATCCGTGCCCACCTCACTCAGCATCTGTGGTGAGAACTCGTGTGCAGCATGCAAGTCGTACTGTCCTCGACTCGCAGATGATACACCCTTCTTTCCCTTCGCATCTGTTGCTGTTATTGATTCGCCTGTCTTGTCTCCCTCCACTTGCACGGCCTTGTAGATAGTAGCATTGATATCGTTCCTCTTGTGCCCCAAAATGTACTGGCCAGGCCCCAGGTTCATCAGCTTCCCCAAGATATAATGGATCATCCGCATGTTAGGCTTGATGACTTCCTGAATTTCTCGATCCTGAAATCGTTGCTCACTTGCATCCAAGATTGAAACAGCAGGCAGATCACTGAACACTCCCCCTAGCGGGTTCTCGGGATTGACTCCACCCGCTGAGGATGGAATTGAGTTCGGATAGCGTACAAACTGGTTCTGAGAGACATCGACACGTCCAAGGGCAACAAGGCGGTCATCTCGAATCCATGTCGCCATCCACCAACCTGCCAGAGTCGATCTGCCTGGTTCTGTGAGCCCGAGATCAGGGGTGTAATCCAGGATGGATTTGAAAACCACTTGTCGATGCGGTTTCTATGGGAAAACAATAGAAAACTTTAGTGGTGAAATGCGAATATAAAGTAGTGCTTCAACATAAGTCAGCGGAGTTTGTCTGAGCCTTACTGTTTTGTCGAGATATCCATGAAGACGGCTGCGGATCAAGATGCGAGTCTCGCCAAATGTCCAGAGCGAATATTCAAAGCCGTCATTCTCATCTGAAGAAGGAGTAGAAAGACTTCCGAGAACGCCTTCGTCATCATTCCCCCCCGCTTTGCTGGTAGAAGCATTGGGTGCCTGAGCCACTTCCTCTGTCTGTTCAACTGTTTTTTCCTCGGGCAATTCAACTGTCTTTTCCTCGACCTGTTCAACTATCTTTTCCTCGGGCTGTTCAGCTGCCTTTTCCTCGGTGAGTTCAACCGCCTTACCATCTACTGTATCGATGCTGTCTTTGTTTGTTCGTGAAGGTGTAACTGTCTCGGTGTATTTCAGTGCGGGCTTCAGTGCAAGAATGTCAACATCCGTCGATGAGAAGCCTATTAACGATAGCTTCTTGAGCGCGCCGTCGTAAAATCTCTGTGTCATCTCCAAAGCCGACATTCGCTTGGGTATCAAGGGCTTGTCAATATAAATCCGCTTTTGCATCACTCCTACACCATGCAATAGATCATAAGGAGGACGATACATAGGCATATCAGAAATCAGCAATTCGAGAACGCTAAATCCGTACGCACAGGGTGGGATGCGTTCAAAACATAGGAGCTGTAGGGTTACCTTGCTGATCCTCTTCTAGCACGACCCTGACCGGGATCTCCCACTCCGCCGCAAGACTAGGTAGCGCCTTTGCTAGCGTGACCAGTGTACTGGCCGCGAGTGCGATATGGACATTCTGCTCCTTGACAAACCTTCGCACGATGGGATCATTGGTGACGGAGACCGAAGGACGCTTGGTAGGAATATGACGTCGTCTGTAGTTTTGCTCGGCTATCGTTCCTCTTACACTCAAGGGTGGTGGCACTGGAGGTTTTGAATGCGAGCTCGAGAGGGACCAGTACCGATCACTGACATCGATCGTCGTTTCGAAGGGCACACCATTTTCGTCCGTGGGCCAGATCGGCTTCGCCAACGACACCGGACAAATCTTTCCCGTTCTCTCCAACAGCCCTCGAGGATCGGGCTCTGGGTTCTCTGCTGCTGAGGCGTCTGGTGTCTTTCTAGTCAACATTGGTTCCTTTGAGGAGCTGGGTGTCGGATGAGCGCCGGAAAGTCGTAGACCCACGGATTGCACAAAGTCGTAATATTGTGGGTACTCCTTCACTCGTGATTTTGCCCTTGAGAACTTCGGCTCTAAAGCGGATCGGATGGCTGGGTTGAAGTAGCCGGATATCCTGGATCGGATCACGTCTGCGTTCCAATGCCGAAGCCGCTGTCGCTCATTGTCCACCTTTTCCTGGAGTGCAAGCCATAATGCCCTGTCCTCTGGCCCCAACTGCGGAGTAGCTGGGTCCTTGCTTTGATCACGCGCGATGCCCTCGTATCTGACAAAACGACGGTGCTCCTCCCAGGTGAGAATCGAACGATGCTCGTGTGAATGTATGCAAGGATGATGATACCAGACTGTGGCAGGCTCCATCTGCATTAATATCGGCTGCTGCTGCTGTGAGGATAGCTGCTCCTGGGAGTCGTTGGTTTTTTGAATTGGTTTAGGTTGGATGCTGCCCATAGCTGAGGTGAATCCTGGGTCATAGGAGGCGACAGATGCCACCAGGTCGGTAATGTCAAATTTGCGAGAAGTCATCGCAGGAGTCGAAGGCCCTGACGTTGCTGTCGACGCTGCTTGCTGATCAGATGGCGTTGTGGTCTTCGGAGATGAGTCCACCTTTTTGCTGCTGTCACTGTCTGTTGCAGGAGCGTGAGAAGTTGACGGTGCCAATGAATCACGGGCGAGCTGCTTGATTCTGCTGACTGATGGTGGTTTTAATCGAGGCGCTGGCTGCTCCTCTTTTGTATCGTCTCCAGTTGTCTCATCCTCATCGTCGCTTTCACTGCCGCTACTGCTGCCACTGCTGTTATCGCTGCTGCTGTCGCCGCTGCTACCGTCGCTGCTAGTGCTTTCGTTTCCTTCTCGCACCTTCATCCGGCCTTCTTCCTGAGCCTTTTTCTCTTCCTCTGTCTTTCTCTCTTCTTCTGCTTTTCGTTCCTCCTCCGCCTTCCTCTCCTCGTCTTTCCTCCTCAGCTCCTCCTCCAGCTCCCTTCTTTGTCTCTCCTCCTCTTCCTCGAGTTTCTGCTTCTTATAAAAGTACATGTCCGCTGCTCTATTCCTGCCTCCAAATGAAGTGCGCTCAAAAATATCCTCGTCTAGAAAAAAAACGTTCCTTTTCAGCGTCGATGTCGATCTCGGCCCCGGTTCAGTTGCGATTACACTAATCGGTTCGCCAGCATTGTCCCCTCCATCGATTGCTATTGCTTTCACGTCATGTGCGACAAATCTTGGCGGAAGCGAAGGGGAGATAATGGACATCTCCTTTAACTCTTCAAAGATACTTGTACTGGTGATGTCCTCATGCTCCAGAGGAAGTTCATTCCTAGGAGGTGACTGAACAAGGGCACTCTGATCCTGATCATGCGTAGATGCTATCGTATGAGGTACGCTGTTCATTGCTGGTTCTTCATTCTTTTGCTCTGTCCGAGAGATATCGAGTGGGACTGAGGTGGATATCGATCGCAGTGACGATATTGCTCTTTGATGTACGCTGTCAACTATTGGGTCTTCATCCATCTCGGTTGTTGGGGTGGTATCAATTGGTGGTGAACTGGCAGGTGAACGCGCTAACGGTGATGCTTCTGATGAATCGTCTTGCATAGCGTTCTTCACTCGATCGTCCTGTTGATTATCCTGCTCATTCTCTTGCTCATTCTCCTGTTCATTCTCCTGTTCATTCTCCTGCTCATTCTCCTGCTCATTCTCTTGATCCTGATCAGCTGCAACGATCTCGTCTGTTTTCATACTCGGATTTCGACTTTCTTCCGGGGCCCTTGGAGCTTTCTCTGTTGTAGCAATCTGTATTGCGCCGCGACCACGGGGTCGACCACGGCCTCGACCTTGTCCTCGTCCGCCATGACTGGTTGCTGCTCCTGCGGTTTCGGCAGAGATTATCACTGTCGCTGATGCAGGTTCTTGTGTCGGGGCATGGGCACTCGAGCGTGTGACCCTTCGCTGCATGGCTCTCTCGTCGTCTGATGGATTGTTAAACAAAAATGATTTGCATCGCTCTCTTTGCTCCGACATCATAAAATTTTAATTCGTGAAGGGATAGATGGAACTGTGGGTGCGGGGCGATGTGGTCGGCGGAGTGGCTCCGGGTGGATCTGTTTCGTTATATGGAAGCACCCGATATTCGACATATTGTGGGGTCCATCATCATTCCAACCCACGTAGCGGCCCATACAAGTCTCGCACAAACAGAGTATCTTGCTTAGGCCACATTGGTCGAGCACTTTGTGGAGATGAGATACTCATCGCAGGATACTACGGTACATTTAAGATGTCATTGAATAAAACAGCAGGGTCCATATGCTTCAACGCTCCATAGAGCGCCAAATCTCTTCATTTACTGAACAAAAAACACATCGCTAGTCTCCATCATCTCATACATTGGTACCGAAAAATATTTCAATATGTGCTTTCGTCTTTGCCTTTGATTTCATAGTTAACAATGGTCAAGATTCGGAGACATGCCAAACATGAGATCTGGAGAATAGTAATAGTTAAATAGGGGCCGAACTTTACAAAAGAAAAAAGAAAAGAAAAGAAAAGACATGGTGTCGTTCTGTAGTTTGACAAAGATACGTTTGCTCGCGTGTTTAAGCTTTATGTGGCTTGTATGGCTCTGGGCAAAGCATCAAGGAGCAAGCAGCCGCCAACCACCAGATGTCAAGTTCCGGCGCCTCGTTTTTATGACCCAGGACCCCATCCAATTTAGACGCATGTGTGTATTCCTTTTAGGGTGCTGAGACCTGATAGCTTTAATGGACGCAATGGTTGTGGTCACGGCAAAACTGAGTAGAAATAATGAGGAGGGTGTTGTATTTCTTTGTTGTTGCTTCTTCTCGTCTCCTTTACAGATCATCGTCTTCCTCGGGAAGGGGCATCTGAGCAGCACTGTTCAACTCATCATTGTACTGCTGCATAAGGCCAGCATCGACATGGACCTCAGCGGGGGCCAAGGCAGGGGAAGCGACAAACTCCAAGTCCTGGTGTCCAGCCAACTTGCGAGCCAACCAGAGGAAGGGCTTCTCAAAGTTGTAGTTGCTCTTGGCAGAGATGTCGTAGTACTGCAGGGACTTCTTGCGGTGGAAATCAATGGCTTTGGGCTTGACCTTGCGCTCCTTGATGTCGACCTTGTTTCCGCAAAGAACGATGGGGATGTTCTCGCAGACACGGACGAGGTCACGGTGCCAGTTGGGGACGTTCTTGTAAGTAATTCTGGAGGTAAGATCGAACATGATAATACCGCACTGTCCGTTGATGCTGTAAAATGGGGATAGAGATATAATAAAAAATACTGGCATTAGCGTCGATGCTTAATATA
Organism: Gamsiella multidivaricata; assembly: GCF_025024155.1. Taxonomy (NCBI): domain Eukaryota; kingdom Fungi; phylum Mortierellomycota; class Mortierellomycetes; order Mortierellales; family Mortierellaceae; genus Gamsiella; species Gamsiella multidivaricata. The sequence continues at coordinate 24,696 of NW_026251825.1, forward strand.
TCGATTTTAAATGGCGCAAAAAAAGGCAATTGGTAGCGTCTCCGTCCCGTGTCGCAGAATACGTACTAGTAACCATCGCGAAGACCTCCGAACTTCTCCTGGCCAGCTGTTCGTATTATGATAGAGAATTGAGGGACAGTGCATGGTTAACTTAAGACCTGATTTCTGGCATAATGACATTCGACGCAAAAAGAGTTGTAGTCTGGCGGAAAGACTTGCCTGTGTCCCAGGTATTGAAGATGATCTGACCAAAGTTGGTGGTGAAGCTCAAGGGGTGGACCTCAACACCCAAGGTGGCTAGAAAGTGAAAACAAACAATCGATGATTGTTAGCGTTGGCACCACGCAATTACAAAGGGTCGACTTCAAGCCGTGGTCGGAATCCTTGATAAAGTGTGAATGTACGCCCAAGGAAAAACAAAGCAGGTCGACGAAAGTTGTAGAGCATAGTTATGCCTTGTGTATCCATCAGTCTGCCGTTGGTCATTTGGCACAAGGGGCGACCCCGACCAGTCCAAAACCGCAGCGATATGCAGTGTAGTGGGTGATCCGAGCGTAGAATGGTGTGGTTTCCTCCAAACAGCTTCTGGACGGCAATCCAAGATGGGCGCGGTCATCTCTGCATCGGACCGCAAGTGGATCCTGATAAAAAAGCCCTGACCAAGCTGCGCATCACCCAAGATGGAGAGGATCGCCGAAAGTCATGGCTTGATGGGTACAAGGAGATTCTTACCGATGTACTTCTTTTCGAATTCACCAGTCAAGTGGCGCTTGACGAAGGTGGTCTTGCCCGTACCACCATCGCCGACTATCAAAGGGTGTGGAAATTAGGTGGAAAAAGAATGGGCAGAGACGCGGTTAGTGTTGGATCCAGACAAACAGAGCGGCGTCCAGCAGAGCGATTGTTTTTCTTTTTATTTTTTTTTCTCCTGCAAGTCTAGCTCTGTGTCATTGTTTGGTATGATAGCAAGTCGATGAAAGACAAAAGAAGGGAGGTGTGGTTTACCGAGAACAAGCTTAAAAGTGGGAATCTCTTGAGTGGCCATGTCGAATGAAGTGATGGGAAGAAGGGATGAGAGATGAGTGAAAAAGAGGGGCAAGAAGAAGGCGAGAAGGTTTTTATTGAACCGCGGACTGCTGACGTCAACATGTTTATTTTTTATTTTTTTTCCAGGTCTTACAGCAAGAGCGGTGGGCAAAAGAAAGTCTGGCCCAATAATTCGCATCGGTCCAGTGCACTGCTTTAACGGTACTGTAATGTGTCGTAGTGTAATGCAAGCTATCGGGTTGAAGTAAAGGTTACACACTGGACGGTTGAACATCTGCGCGTCGAGGCAGCGGCAGTACCATTGGCAAAGTCGGGCTCGGAACTAGATTCTTTGTTTAGGTATTGCATACTACCATGCATTCATACCACCCACTTCTGCGCCAGAAGGACAGACTTCCTTTTGGCATAGAAGAAGCAGTGGAGGGGCACAGCCATTTGAGTTCGCTATTGGGCGGAGCCCCTAATATTTTTAAGCAACCCTTTTGTTGGTTGTCCTGGTCCATCGTCTGTCTTCACTCTTCTTCCAACCACCACTAACGATAGGAACAACAACTTCAGAAAGGCATCGCCGATATCTGATATCTGGTATCTGATCCTGCTCCAATGTTGGTCCTTTAGCTCAAACCCCCATCCTTCGCTCCCACTCCTTCCTCGCTGCACTACGCCCTCAGGCATTCCGCCACACAGCTTTCTTTTCGCACTTGCACGCCGTCTCCTTCTTAGTCCTCGACTTCACCTCATTCACCCCGACACCATCACATCCTTCTCTTGATCCTCCATCCATCGTCTGAAATCAACTCGCCTTTCCGCCTTTCATCCTCATACTCTCTGCCAAGACTCTCGCTACCATGGTCTTTGTCAATGGCCAAAAGTTTGCTTGGTATGTGACCAATCTTATCTCCCAACGTTGTAAAGTGTTATTGCCTGTCTGCAAGGCGTGACACCCAATACTAAGATAACTAAGATAACGTTTGTCATCGTTCGCCTTCCTGACCACAGTGCAACCTGCATCAAGGGCCATCGCTCCACGACATGCAACCATGGGTAATGTCAACACAGCCATTTGTTTGTCATCAGAACACATAACACGAATATAATGTTTTATCGCGGCACATGTGTGTTGCTCACCGAAACTCATTTATTAACTTGTATATCGAGCTAATAGAGAACGGCCATTGCACGAAATCAAGAAGAAGGGCCGTCCATCCACGCAATGCCTTCACTGTAAAGAGTTGCGTAAGGCCAAGCAAGTGAGCGTCCGTTGCATTTGTGGCAAGGAGGAAGGTACAGAAGTGGACAAATATCTTTTCTGGCGCACATCCAAGGCATTATACTGATATGCTGTTGACCGACCATATTATGATCTTTCTTTTATCCCACAATGCAATGCAATGGTCTTTATTTAGGGCCCTCAGTGTTGGCCAATGGACTGAAGCGCACCAAGTCCCTTTCGCAAGATGGACGTGCCCTCGCCCCTGCAGATCTTGGCGGCGAGGATATTCTGCGCTCTCTTTCGACTGAAGACGTTAGAACAATGGAATCGGCTGAGAATGTCTCATCAAGTGGAGGTAGGAATTCATCGACCATATGCATATATTGGCTACAGATCCACTCCTTAACCCATTGACTACATCTGGGAATATCTATCTAGACGTTTATTCATGCGGATGTCTCGAGGGCGCTGTCTGCACTTGCTGCCGTGATCGTTCGGGACACGTTGTCACGAAACCAAACAAAATCTCGTCTTCGGCACAGCATGCGGTGTTCAAGAACTATGCGCTTAAACATCAACGCGGAGCTGCTTCGCTCGACCTTGGCAAGCCCGGTGTACAGCTCTATCCACGAGATGCTTCCCCCTTAGCTCTTTCTCCACAGGTGCGAGGCATACGGGCGGTGCAGAGTCCCAATGGAAGCGTGAGCTCTGACTCGAGTCTCGGTATCAATGGGACATTTAGCGACATGGGTATATCAAGCAATGGATCATCGTCGCAGTATGCGCATGTGCTCAACTCAGGATCCTCAGGAGCTGATTATTCGCCCTTAAGCAACCAGCAGAGTCTGATGCAGTCCCAGTTGTGCTTCGACAATGCGACCTCATCGGACTATGACAGCGACCAGTACAACCCTCCAGGCTCATATCCGTTTTTTCCACAAAGTGTGCCTACGTACGCTGTGAGTAACGCATCGGACGACCTTGGTGAACGAGACCCTACCTTATTCCAGGACACATCAGCGAAGCGGCCTACGCCCATGAATACCCTATCGTCTGAGGATGTGGGGTCACTCTACAGTGCCATGTCCAATTTCACTACAGCTTCTCCGCCCATGCCAATGCAGCCTAATACAGAAACGGCTATATCTTCAACATCGACTGCCAAAAAATCGTGCTGCAAACCAGCGGACAGTACTTCCTCGCCGGCATCCTCGATCCCGTCCCAATCTCCCTGTGATCGACAAGGCGATGAAGCTCACGACGAGGTGGAGATGGCCGGTTGTGGCTGTGCCGTTTCTGCCAGCATGTGCTGTTGCGGAGAGCTTTGCGCCTGTCCTGGATGTCTTGCCTACCCGAACAACCAAAATATTCTCCAGTCGGCGTTCCCACCAGAAATGTTCCCCAGCTCTGGACTTGGCAACAACAATGGAAATGCGGTCAACATCAGTACTCCCAATAGCAATGACGATATGACCCAGGCATCTGCGATGGACACCGTCCCCAAAAAGGGATCTTGCTGCGGTTCCAGTAAGATCAACGCCATCAACTCAGCTAACATGGAGATTCCCTCTGACCAGACCGCTAATAATGGCGCTTCAGCCCTTAACTTGAGTCAAGCATTGAGTCTCATCGAGGCAAGCAGTCAGAGTGCGTCGACCATGATTGACAACGATGCCCGACAGGCCCTGCGGCAGGGATTGAGTATGATGGGCCAGGCGGGCATGGAGTCCGTCAAGTTACAGCATCCAACTTTGCTTGGCGACAACGGCATCTTGATTTGCGGCTGTGGTTGCGGACGTCCTACGGTCGATTGTGCAGACTGCTTTCGGGACATGTGTGAGTTTGTCGGCGAATCTCAGGCGAGGATGATGAAGGAGGAACTCGAGTATGAGATGGCCATGAACCGGGAAGGTGGATATTTGGCGGACCTGGGACTCAATATGAACATGTCCATGGCCATGAATATGAGCCTGAACATGAATATGGATATGATCATGGACATGAATATGGACCTGAACGATATCGGGATGAACCAAGACAATCCACAGGTTAATGACCTTGGACTTACTTCGAACTCGGAGATACAGGGCTCCACGGACGAGTCGTCGACATTCGGTCAAGACCAACAACAACAACAACAACAACAACAACAACAACAACAGGAACAGCAACTACAGCAGCACCAACGACAGCAATTCCAACAGCTGCAAGTACAACCACAGCAAACACAATCACACTCTTCGTTGAACCTACCTCAATACCAAGACCAATTCTTAGATCAACATCAAGAAAATCAGGGCTACAATAATCAACATCAGGGGCAGCAACAGCAACAGCAGCAACAGCAACAGCAACATCAGCAACATAATCGTGCACTCTTGGAACAAGAACAGCGCTTGAGACTACAGCTGATGGAACAAGAACAGATGCAGCTTTCTCAACTGCAGCCTTCCGCTCTGAGCCAGCTCCAACTGGATTTTCTGGATGACGAGGACTGGAGCTTTGTGGACGAGATCAGGATTGATGTCCCTGGTCCTAAATTGACAGCAGATCGCAAGGCATGACCCCTCTCGCCTCTTGCGGAAGATCGACTCACTTTGCATTCGGCATCATAACGATATACCTACAATCTTCATAGAATAAAACTGTTTTAGCATTCACATCGACGTTTGTTATCTACTTCATAACAATGTTTTCGTAACGGAATCATTTGCATTCCACCCTCTATATGACAGCCATAGACCTCGTTAACATTTGAACAACAAAAGGCGGCCTTACAACAACAGTAATAGTGAGACTGAATGGAATGCACAATGACTGCGCACGGTATGCAAAACTGAGACAATTTCATCCTCGCACAAAGTGCAAAGACCAGGGTCCACCTGCATGCACCCCTCCATACATATTCAATCATTCAATCTACTTTGTCGTAAAGAAATGCTTTATTGAATCTAAACGTGGTCAATGATTGTTCACCAACGCTGGATCATTATAGCACAACGAGAGTGGAGTGGAAGTATAGTCGCATCAAGTAACGACGCCATTCGAAATAAAGGAAGTGGGCAGTCTATGGAATTTCCTTTAAACTCTGTTGGCGTTGTATTGGATGTAGAAGTTCTGGCGGAGCTCGCGGTTGGGGAGGACGTTCTTGTGCCAGAAACCGTAGGCAACGGCGCTGTGTGGCGAAACAAACAAAAGAGAAAGAAGTGGGCGCGGGGAGTTAGTGAGTGGGAATCCGAGTCTCATAGTCCCTGTCCCTAAACTGAGATGAGTCCACGGTTTTTTTTGGGTGTTCCAACAATCTCCTGAAACAATTGTTCCTGAATTGAAGCCGTAATCCGTCAAGTTATGCATGTCTCCTAGTCCAACGCCCTGTCCATTCAGATCCTTCCTCTCCGTCCCGACGAAAGAGGTAAGATCCCGAGCTCCGATTCAACAATAAGATCGATAGGATGACGCGCAGTGGGTCGGATCAGATGCAAAACAGAGAGCAACATACGTTCCGAAGGTGAGGGAGAGACCGATGTGGGTCAACATCGACTTGGCAAGGAGATTTTTAACGGGAGCAATCATTTTGAAAGTACTTGTCGTGTGCGTGTGTATTGTTGATGAACAAGAGGGGATGCGGGAGTAGGTCAGCGTCTTATTTTGGTTTCTGAGGTACGAAGTCATTTGCATCTACGATAAAAGCGTCTACCCATGCGCAAATTTCGACGCCAGTCCCCCCATTTATTCAAACCTCCCCTGTTCCATTGATCACAATTCCGCGACTCGAGTCGATACACTTGGGTCTTTTTATGTCACCGTTCGCTACGCTTATTCCGCGCACTCTATGAATGATGCTCACCGTATTGTCGAGCGAGAAATACTGAAGATTGGGGCCCAGACGAATTTGGTTCATTACCTGGACGGCATTCCTTCGGGAAAAAAGGACTCACCCAAGTGCACCAAGAGAACCTTCTCAGGAAAGCTGTTGAACGCGCCGACAAATGTCTGCATGGCTCAAGGTTGGCGTGGGTAAAAAGCTCCGCGTGCGGAAACACCAGTTCATCGACATCAGAAAACATTTGAGCTCGACCTTTTATTGTTCCCTAGACGCTCGACGGGCCTTTGCCGTATACATGCGCAAGAAACAATGGGCGATCGTCGAGTGCTCGACCGAGGCAGGTCTCGCGATAGGCCATAAATGCAAGCCTAGCGACATCGTCGTATCAAGAGACAGTGACATACTCATGTACAAGAATGTCGAGACCATTTGGCAACCCATCTCAAAAGGGAAACTCCTTGTCTACGACGTTCCAAGCGTCTAATACACAGTACTTAGCGTCGTATCATAAACGACTACAACCGCAACATCCCCTCTCTCGGAAGCGCAACCGACTACAAAATCATCAAAGAGCTGGATGGAGAAGTTAAACAGATCAATTAGTTCATCGTGTATATCACTGATGCAGAAACGTATTATCAATTCTAAAATCTCGGCATTTTTTATTTTTTTCTGGCTTGCAGACGCTGCGACGATGATGAAGTATTATTTAGCACACAACCAAGCCATGCGTAAGAATACCGCCCAGGAGACGCTTGCCACTTCGCAGAAGGTTTCTGTGGGTATTTTACAGACCCCTGTGCAGATTGGCCCATTCCCTTCGTTCCCAGCTCAAGCTGCCATGGCCTATGACAGTCTTCGAAAGCAGCTCGATTGTCTTTTTCAGTGGTACTCCCAAATGCAGAAGGAGATACGAGAGGCACGCGAGGCGGAGAGAAGGTATACAACGTCAAACACTGCCTTGCTTTGTAAGAATTTCCACTTGCATGAAGGCATGCATGAAATTAACTCTAGTTTATTGTGATTGCTATCAACTTTGAGAACTTTGACAGCGAATCATGATACTAAGACTCGGTGACACAAGTCTTCGCAGACTTTCAACAGGTATCGCACGGTCGATCACCTTGCTTCACGCCAGGCAGAGGCTGCAAGTGAGGTGAACCCTGCCCAGCCTCGTACCAAATCCCCGCAACACCTACCGCGATATTCTACCAGACAGCGCACTCAACTCAGGGAGCATGAGCTGCCTGAAGCAATGAAGCAGTACACATAGAAGGCATAGATGAAAGTACCCGAGAGCCCCTTAGATCCCGACGCTGGCTCTTTCAAGAAGAAGGGGGGAGCAAAGAAGAAGAAAAGAAAAAGATTGTGCCAAAGCCAGTAAGCGTCTCGACAGGAAAGACTGACATGGTTCGAACTATGGATTGGGAACATCCGACAGTGAACCTCGATGTTGGAACCGTTTCTACTAATCTGAAGCGAGCTTTGGGAGAATCGGAATTGGTACCCGAAATCAAGAAGTGTCTCCGGGATGTCGTTCGGGTTGCATCTGACACAAAGCTGCAGGGCAGCGACTCATCGGGCGGTTGATTGAGAGTCTCTTTGCTCACGCGAGCCTGATGCAATAGACAGAGATATACTGCAACATCTGTCCATATGTCTCATTCAAGATCAATGTCAGGGGGAGAGGTCGATGCGGATGATCATGATGAACAGGAGCAAGAGGAAGAGGAGGAGGAGGGAAGGGGGGGTAGACGAGGGTGATGATGACTCAGTGCGCAAGGACTTAGACCACCTGCGCTTCCATACTGTGCTGCTTCAGCATCTCTACACAGGCGATCCCATCATCACGACGAATGTATTTGGTAAGCGCGTCCAGCAGTTGTCGACCGAGCAGCGGATCTCGGTAATGAAGCAGAAAGCTGTATCCCAGCCCACGTTCAAGCACAGAAGATGGATGGGAAGCAAAAAAAACATTGTATCAGACGGCGGAATAGAATCCATCAGCAACATTGAAACTAAGCTGCCACCACTGCGCGGTGAGGGCGGCAGCTTTGCGAGCTATGTTACGGAGCTGGAGAGAGTAGAGGGAAAGCTGACAACGGCAACAACTGGTTCAAGAAGCATAAGTGGGACGCGAGAAGGGCCAGGGATGCGGAGTACAGACTCATAACGGATCGCCTACTCAAATTGGTCGGAGGTCGATCGGCAGAAGAAGAGAGGAAGCCAATAAGGTTGCGATTGGGGTTGGTCTGGGCAAGTTTTCGACCAAGACGACTTTCCTCTTTGCACAAGTCCTTTCAGTCGTACTTTGTTCAGAAGGCAAGAGCACCATCATTTGAGAATCGAAGCTATGTAAAATCGTATTATGTTTTTCTTGACTTTGACTTTATCACAATTTCCTTTAGGCCAGATCCCTAGGCTACACCGTAGGTGGAATGAATGAGTACTATGGTTCGAAGAAGTGCCCGACGTGCGAGAAGCTTGTCGGATAGGTCGAGATCCGCAGGCTATACTGCTCAACCTGCGGCACTTTCATGCACCGTCATATTATGGCAGGGCACAACATTTGCAACGTCGTTCGCAGCCATTTACTCCATCAACAGCGGCCGCTTGATCTCCGGCCAGTATATAAGGACGGGCACTATCCTTGGATGCAAGATGCAAGGCCGCATACAGAGGCCGGGGGTAGCAGCTGTAGTAGCGCAGTGGGGCGAGTGCAAGGGCAACCACGAGCTGGAGGACGCAAGCAAGCAGTCTTATCCTTGAAAGGGATGGAAACCCCTGGCGCCAAGCGACTATAGACTATGTAGATATACGTGTACCAGCAAGCTCAGATGTAGCAAGGATGCGTCCTGTGACGTATTTGAGCCTCAATTGTTCTGTTCTCTCGGGGTTACAACTGTATGCTTCTTGACAGTGGGGGTTTATTATTATTATTATTGCCGTAAGTGTGTATGTACGCATGTGTAAGTATGTGCGTCCCAGGAACAATGTGAAGAGCCTGGTACAGGAGCCAAGTTTTCACTTCATGCTTAAAAGTCTTGCAATAGCTGGAGAAGGAGGCGCCTTGGTGGGCCTATCGGAGGGTATTGACCCCGGCGAGATAGGGGCATTCGACTTCTCGCAAGGGACAGGAGCAAACGTCTCAGAGGCAACGGACGGCATTAACGATACCTGCTGCTGCTGTTGCCGCTGTTGATCTGGGACATCAATTCGAGTCTCGTTGCGTATTGGTGCGTTCGAATGGCCAACATCCGCAACGGGAATGTCCTTGTTGGAGCTGAAGGAAAGTGTTCTGGGTATAAAACTCCTGGTCCGTTCAAAGATGTTACGTTGCAGGTATGAGGGCACGAAGGGTCCTTGGATTCGGTAGATGTAGATGCGCCAAGCGATAAACGCGCAAAAGAGGACCAGGCACGGTATGAGAACCGCTAGGAGGATTATTACCTCGGACATTTTTGTGAAAGAATAAAGGCGCTTAGCAAAGAAAGGACGGTAGCTGTAAAGTCTCGGGATAGATGTGCAAAAAAACTAGCAAAGGATTGCAGGTGCAGGTATCAGTGTGATGACAGGAAATAAAAGTGCCGAGTGAACGCTGGAAGGTCAGGAATGCGTAGAAGGAGGAATGCGTAGAAGGAGGAAAGAGAAGAGGAGGTGGAGAAGTCAAGGGGGGTTTATATGTTTGTGGGTAGTCGGCTCGAACGAAGACGCGCCTTAAATGGGATGGGCCTGGTGTTATGCTCATCCAGTTCTTCTAAACCTTTCAAAACGGTGCAAGAAAATCCCTCGCCATCTCACCGCTTTGGCCCAGTGTAACCGCCAACGAACGAATAAAAAAAGTCCCTCAATGGTGAAGGAGGAGCACTATCGGTGTTTTGGCACTTTGTATGTTAGACCATAATGTAAAGACTGTCGAGGATGTGGTATCAATCTCAGTCTGCCAGGCCATACAGACTGCAGATACCTATTACTGGTAAGCAAAAGAGCCAGGTTTCCTGCACCATTTCTGGGCCGTACCTTATTCCGCGAGCCCTTCTTCATTCTCAAAGCTGCCATCCATTTATTTGACACTGCAGAAAGAAAAGAAACTGCGTGCTCTACATACATACTTATACACATAAGTCATGCGTGTCAATGGTGCCGATCCGGCAAGTATTACAGCTCAGTTTCCTTTCGTCGCATACTCACGAGACCATCTTTAGCATGAGTTTCACACATGGTGCAGCCATGAACAACAACAACCGCCTCCGAAGTGACAAAATAAGCTTCTGCGGTCCTTCAAAGCTTACCGAGAATTTGCTCCATGGAACAACATGATCCCTGCGCCCTTTAAGGATCCATGCAGACACTTTTCATCCGCATAAATCTCCAGTATTGTCCTTAGCGCCGACTTGTCCTCGTCCATTAAGTATGCTCTTGAAAAATATAAACGAAGGCGATGCAGCAAAAAAGATGGAAATAAAAATCCCTCATCAGCGGAAATCCGCAAATTGGCATCCTTTTGTTCTGTTGAGAACTCGCCTTGGAGAGACTTCGTACATGTTTACTGATTTGACATTTGCAACCATACGTTTCGTAGCCGATCATCCTATCATATTAAGATGAACAATATCTTTGTCATCAATTCAGAATGTCTGCAAGAAACACGACGTGCGGATGAACGCATTCTTTGAACGCGTCCATTTTTTTCTTTTTTACGCGTGGATCTTTGCCCATATCGAAAGTGACTGCGAGATGGTGAGCGCACAGCCCGTTCATTCAACGTGGCGCCCTGAGTTGCCTTCATCGCCATCATCATCAACTACCATCCATCTTTCGTCTCCCCAACCAACCCCTCCCCACCTCCAAATCCCTTGTCCCTTTCCTACGCTATATTCAATGTCGGCAATGGATGACCAAGATTACGAATCCGTCCTGTTGGTGATTCGTGAATGCTATGGTGAGTGTAACATAGATAACTCAAGTCACCAAAACATACCATAACGCAACATTCTAACACCCCCTTGCCTCTCTCATAATAGTCTACAAGGTTCCACCTATGGTCTCAAGTCGTGGACACAGAGCAGCTGACTGGGGCAATGTCGATGCCCCTCTGTGGAGAGGGCGACTGCGTGTCATCGCACAAGGGAAAAAGTGTTTTATTCGACTCGAGGATGGACAGACAGGAGAACTCTTTGCGGTCTGTCCCTATGAAGAGAACAAGGGCTGTGTCGAGAGCGTCACCGATTCAAGCCGTTACTTTGTCCTGAAGATCGAGGATCAGGGTCGACATGCGTTCATTGGGCTCGGGTTCCTGGATCGAAGCCACGCATTTGACTTCAATGTCGCGCTTCAGGATCACTTCAAGTAAGTCGACTTTAAGGAAATATACTCCTTAGAAGGCTGAGGCTTTTACTGCAAACTAATCATACCTGCGATTACCTCTTACCTCCTCTCTGGGAATCAAGGCACATCAAAGCGGAAGAAAAGGCTGCGGAGTTGAAGAAGACCGGCGCGCAACAGCCTAAATTGGATTTCTCACTCAAGGAAGGACAGACATTGAATTTGACCATTGCCGGTGGCAGTGGAGCCGGATCGGCGCGTAGAGAACGTCCACCAAGGCCTGCAGCATCAGAGGATGGTGGTGAGTCCTTTTACATTGTTTGTCTGGATTACCTTCAGCGTAGCAAAAATGCAAATCTCATGTTATTAATATCTCGCTATATATATATAATGACAATTTAGCACTTCCCCCGCTCCTTCCTCCTCCTCCGCCACCCGGCAAGAGGCAGTCGTAATACCATCCGGTCCCGATGCACATCATACCAAGCGCAACAAATAAAATATAAAAGAATCAATATTTGTTTCTGCGGTTACACCCGTCCCTATCTCATAAAAAGAGAGGATCTACAACCTGGAGGCAATAATCGACGGAACAGGAGATTCATGGGACTTCCGATCATCTACCAATCCAAACAGCATCAGCTTGTCTTCCTCGTATCTGGTCTCCTTGCCCAAGGACTCAATCTGGTATGCAATCTTGCGATCCAGTCCCTCACACCATCGCTGAGCAGCGATGCGATCGATATTGGCCTCAGCTTCTGCAATACTGTTCCACGAGGTAGCCTTGGCCTTGACCTCGGACCACGCGGCATGTTCACAGAGTAGTGCGCCCGAGATCACGTCCGCCATTGCAAAGGTCAGGCCACGAGCTGAAGCCTCCAAAAGGTTGCGGGTTTCCATAGTAGCATAGCTCTTAAAATGGGTTGAGATCATATCCAGAGATTCCTCGATGCTCTTGGCAGACCTGATCCACTGAGGTTGGTTCTTCAGAGGGGCAATAATTCTTCGTACAGTCTGTGAGATATGTCAATAAAATTGAGATTATCATCTGCCACTCGGTCCATAAACCATAGAAATGGAAGCTGGGAAGCAACAAACCTAACCTCAGAATACAGCTCAAGCGCGTCGCCGCCAGTTTCAGCCATGACACGAAGGACATCCAACGAAAGGACGTTCGTTGTGCCCTCCCAGATAGTGTTGACTAAAATGTCCCTCATGGCGCGGCCGAGCCCAGTCTCCTCCATATATCCCTGGCCACCAAAGCACTCCATGGCCTCTTGAGACATGGCAAACGCGTGCTTCGCGCACCACACCTTCAAAATGGGTGTTAGCAGACGCAGAAGAGGAATATCGTGCTCCTTGACTTCCGGAAGGTCATTGTCAAGGCACTCGATGCGACCAAGCATGGCAACACAGAAGAAGGTGAACTGGCTGCTGGCGCGGTACTGAAGCTCCATATTGGCGACAGTAGCCAAATGCAATGGTTGGTCCTTCAAAAGTGCCCCGAAGACCTAGATGTTCACAGATCAGAAATGATGTTCACCAACTGTCAATTGATATCTGCTACCAATAAGGTGTAGAAGCTCCTTCATGGACATACCTCGCGGCGGCGCGCATAATCCTTGACGGCCAGAATGAATCTCTGCATAGCTGCCGTGCAGCCCATCCCACAGTAGACTCGAGTTATGTTCAGAATAGCCGAGATGTTCTTCACACCTCTGTACTTTTCTCCGACCTGTTGAGCAACCATTCCATCCAACTCGAGTTCAGCTGTGGGGAGGGCTTTCGTACCGACTTTATCCTTCAGACGATGGATACGGACTCCATTCAGCTTGCCGTCTTCATTTCGGACAGGGGCCAGGTAGAGCGAAAGCCCTTTGCTACCTTTGCGCATTGAACCAGAAGCAGCGTCAGGGTCGTGAGTGCGTGCGAGAAGCATGGTCACGTCTGCGTCGGTTGCGCTCGAGAACCACTTGAAACCAGAAATGGACCACGCCTGCAGTTTCTCGTTCCACACAGCTTGTGTTTCGGTGCGGGCAACATCACTTCCTCCGGGACGTTCGGTCATCCATTGCCCACTAGTGATAAACATCTTGGGGTCACGACTGCAGCGGGTCGCAGAAACACCGCAAAAACAAGAGAGAGTAAAAGAAAGGGATGCGTTAGAAAGCCTTACCAGGCATTAATGCGACTTTCGGATTGCTCTCTGGATTACCTGGTAAGCCGAGTGAAGACTTGGTCCTTCATCTCTTGAGTCCCATTGAGTTCAATAACTCGTGCACAGCCATCTATTCAAAGAGAAACCTTAATGTAAGCCATCCACTCGTAAGTATGCCCGGTTTGGCAGCGAAAAAAAAAAAAAAAAAAAAAAAAAGGACCGGGGCATTCGAGCGATTACCGGTCATGGCGATAGGGCAGCTGTAAAGCCCGGCCCCCGAAGTCCAGAGCATCAATTTGGCCATCTGGTAGATGCGCGAGTACTGGCCATACGTGCGTTCGTAAGCAATAGCAACAACACCCTCGCGCGCTGCGATCTCTTTCTGCTTCTTCCAAGCCTCGGTGACCGAGAGCTCGTCGACGCGCCTATGCGAGTAGAATAGAGAGAGGTGTCGGGCTAACAGTCGATGGAATGGCATATAATGAATATGGCACACGAGGGAGCAGCGCGTACCTGCACCAGTGATCGTACTGACGGAGTTTTGGCTGGTCCTCCTCCATTCGTGTAGTCAGGGTGACACCCTCTATTCCAGCCAATAAAAATGAATGGTGGTTAGAGCTATTTCGGATTTGTCTGTGGAGTGAACGGCAGACATTGGAGCCTTCGGGCAACAATTGTGTGGAGAAAGACATTTTACATGGAGCTCTCTTTGTCCAGAGCGAATACTTACCAGTATTGGCCCACTCGCAGATTTGGATAAGATCGCTACAGAACCAGATCAAAAAGTAGAGGTACATAAACAGTCGTCAGTCATATCTGCAAAAGAGGTCCACTAGACCTCCACAAACACTACTTACGGCGAAATTTTCTGCAGGACATCTCCTGGAAGATATCTCTCCAGCACGGAGGCCATGACAGGGTCTTCGAGAAACGTATTTTGGACCTCGGGAACGTCCTGTTTAAAACCGACGTCGGCAGTAGCGAACACCATGGTATTTTTTCTTTCTTCCTCCAAGTAGATGCGTATTCAAGAGTGGAGTGAACGGTGCGGAATGAGAAGAGCGAAGGAGGGAATCTGAATGTGCACAGAATGAATGTCATTCGAGGCCTGGATGACCATCTGTGCACACAAATTTCCATCAAAGTTGACCGAGCCGATTGCCTCGCGTGCAACTTACCTGTTCCCAGCCCACATGCACATGTGCCACTAAATTCAGCCGAGGTTGGATTGATGAGCTCCCATTGGCCTGTAACTCAGCACGAGATGGCGCGTCGCGTCCACACCCTGTGCTTTGTCGCGCGTACCCTAGTACAATACGTCCAAGAGCGCCATCTTCGCGTAGTATTTAGCTTCTTGAACAATCCTTCAGGACGATAGTCATGGCCACAAACACATCGTCTTTATTTATTCTCCCACTTGATCTATCCATGTTCACAGGTCCATATCAAGACAGCTCGGTCACCCCTAAAGGCTTCAGGCCACACTTTTTCCCATGCTTATAGACAAGCGCTGCGCATTGATGTCCTTCCTTATAGATCAATTGCTATCCCCTAACCTCATGAGAGCACCAAGGTCCTTTTTTTCACGAGGGCCCATCTCCTTTCCCCTCTCAACGGAACACGCCCTCCTATTTGTGGTTGAGAAGCAATAGCGAGATCAAAAGAGAGGTATAAATGTGTGCGCTGGCGATGCTTATTGTGCCCCAAACAGTGTTTGAGAGCGGTCGATTATCGAAGTGTTCACTCTTGAAATGATGTACGCGTTCGAGGTACATCTTGAGACAATTAAGACAACATGTACAAACAAGAGAAGGATGTGCGATAATGAATGAACCATACCAGGCTAAGCAAGGTGGCTGAGCTGTAGCTGCTAGCTAGACTTGCTCTAGATCATATAAGCTGGTTTTCTTCCACATACAGCTGAATAATGCGCTTCATTCTGCTCCTGCCTCTTCCAGGACAAATACGATTTGGGTAGACATGATGTGCTCGTCCATGCTCTGCTTTGGTTCTCAGGAGCAAACGCACTATGTCCTTATTGGGTGTATTCGGCCGACTTGATCTTGCTGCGTCCCCAATCTGCATCTTTTTATGCTTTTACTCTCCTTGTTTCTTTCCTGGTTTGATCCTTGGCTTCCACCTCCCAATTCCGATCTTTTGTTCCAGACAAGAAGATATAGAAAGAGCTTCTTATTCAGACTCTCTTTTTCATCTTTGCTCCCCTCCTTCGCACTCATCAGAAGAAACAGGAATACGCTTCTCAGATTCTGGCACTACGATTGTATACCTTTCACCGCTCTCTTTACTCTCCACCTCACATCCTGCACCTGCTTGCGTCTAGATCCCTATCATATCCTTCAGTCTAACGATCTTGAGAGACCCTACGATCGTCAATTTGTGCATCTTTCGATTGTCGTATCTGATTTCGTCTGTAAAGTATGTGCCCGGCACAAATCAATTCTCCTCGATCATTTGCGGAGTGTTGCGTCCAGCTATTCAGTCGGCATGTGCGACATGGTTCACATGCGTTATTGCTTTCACGTCTGCCCATACATCTTGCGTGGTCTTTCTACCCACCATCTGAAACTACAGCGCTTCTTATGCTCCACTCCGTCAAGGATGGACGAAGCAGTGAAGCTCATTCCTGCCTTGGCTCAGCAAATGCCAATGATTATAATGAATGTGATGAATACGTCGATAAGTTCTGGTTAAAAAAAGACTTCAAGCTCGCTCCATTCTTCCTTCAATGAGTCGCTCAATGACTATTTTGCTCGTGCGCAAGTGTGAGCTGGCTTTTTTAACACTCTGTTCTGACTGGCATCTTTAGAGAGATCAAAGTCCTTTACTCGTAACTCCGGCCATTCCAGGGCATGACAATTATTGTCAGGACTTTTTAGAAAAATTAACCTTGCATTGGAAGCTACGTCTGAACACCCCCTTATCTTGAAGCACACACACCAGGCTTCTTCCTTTCTGGCCCCTCGATTGCCAGGAGTGCTTCTATTTGTCTCCATCTTGCGCCTTACAGCTATTACTGAGCGACCAACTCTCCAGTCTCTTCTGCGTATCCAGCCCAGCTCCTTCATGAACACATTACCATACCAAGGCATCCAAGGGCAGTCAAAGTCCAATCCAAACAAGAGTGATACATCTCCCTCAAGTCAAAAGCAGCAGCAAGCGCCCTGGCCAAAGACTGTCTCATCGAGAAAGCTCTCGACCTCGCG
Organism: Gamsiella multidivaricata; assembly: GCF_025024155.1. NCBI lineage: Eukaryota > Fungi > Mortierellomycota > Mortierellomycetes > Mortierellales > Mortierellaceae > Gamsiella > Gamsiella multidivaricata. The sequence goes on from NW_026251825.1 coordinate 41,489, forward strand.
ACCCACTTCACCTTATCCTAGAAAAGAGAATCATTACCAGAATATGCTATCCTTCTATCCCTCCCCATCTCTCTTCATTCGAGATATTCCCGGTCTGAATCCTTCGTCCTCCGTGTCAGCATCTAGTGCTTCATCTCCTGGAATTCCCAACCTCGAGCAGCAATCACGGTATCCTCATGCTCAAGGGCCTTTGTCAGCGGACCATCTGAGCGAGGGCGCGAAAACGAAGGCTGCATTCCTGGCCGAGGGACAGTATGTGTCTAGAATTAGAATTCGCTCGGAAGACGGCCAGCAGTTCCATCTCAAAGATCAGCGCTCCACGACCGGCTCGCTTCACCGTCCGCCGTCTTCTGCACCTAAATCGTTAGATTCATCAGCAAGAGAGTCGCCGGCTACTCCTTTCCCTATTATACATGGCGCGGCAAATAACACTGTGATGAATGTTACACCAAAAGTCGAGGACTTGTACTTTACCGCCATGATATCAGGATCCATTAACCTCGATGTTTCATCGCATGCATACAATATCCATGGAAACCCGGCAAGCACTGGAGGGAGTAACAAGTCAAAGACATCGCCCTTACCATCACCTGTAAGTTGCCCTACATTCCAGTATCCTGGGCGTGGATATAAGCTCCCTTCAGAGGCACATCACTGGGATAAACGCCAGCACTCTCAGCAGCATTACCCATCGTTAAATACCACAAAGGACAGTTTGAAGTATGACAACCATTATCGGCAGCACCAACCCTTGTTTTACGCGTCGAAGAGTCAACGACAGGAGGAGCACATGTTTAATGGCCACACACCCTACCAGCAAGCAAACATTCCGCATCATTTAGCAGGTAATCAGCTCCATAGAATCTATGGTCAGGATCCCTCCGCGAACCATCAGCAACCATATCATTCCTCGCAGTCGTCGTATGGCCACCAATATCATCATCACCAATCATTACAGCAACAGGGTAGCCATCACTGCCACCAACGATTTCAACATTCTCAATCTTTGCAACAATACCCATTTAGCCATAATAGCTACCAGAATGGGAGCGCGAGTAGCAGCGCACATTTGCACTCTGGAGCATCCTCCTCTCAGCCATTTCAGTTTGAGCAAAAGCATTTTAATTTCAAGACACAGGAGCTCATCGCTGTCAAGCCAAGGCCGTTCCAGCTATCCGATTTCACCATAAATCGGACAATCGGTACTGGATCCTGTGGAAGGGTGCATCTAGTCCAATCTGTGTTCAACTCTCGTTTCTACGCGCTCAAGGTGCTCAAGAAGTGTCAAATCGTGAAGTCGAACCAAGTGGAACACGTCAACGAAGAGAAGCGAATATTGGAGCGGATCCGGCACCCATTCTTGGTAAAGACATGGGGGACGTTCCAAGATCATGCCAATCTGTACATTGTGATGGACTATGTAGTTGGAGGAGAGCTGTTCAGTGTCTTGAGACGCATGCAGGTAAAGACCAACCAGCAATTGATCATATTGAGGATGTTTTGACCAGCCTGAAGAAAGTACCCATCCGACTCACAGTACGTACCTCAACATAATAGCGCTTCTCGGACTCTGTAAGCAAATTCTATGCCTGTCAAGTTCTGCTGGCTCTGGAATATCTCCATGGGAACAACATTATATATCGCGATCTCAAACCGGAAAACATCCTCATTGACGCGCAAGGCAACATCAAGATCACCGACTTTGGATTTGCCAAACACTTGGCCGATAATGAGACCGCATGGACCTTTTGTGGAACGCCCGATTATCTTGCGCCGGAGGTAATCAAGTCCAAGGGCTACGGCAAGGCTGCGGACTGGTGGTCATTTGGAATTTTTATTTTTGAGATGCTAGCGGGCTATCCGCCCTTCTATGATGACGACCTGTTTAAGATGTGTAAGAAGATTGTCGATGGTGAGATGCGGTACCCGAAATACTTTGATAGTTTGGCCAAGGACCTGCTGAAGCGACTGTTGGTGTCGGATCTGACTAAGCGATATGGCAATCTGAGAGACGGCTGTCACGATATTCGAAACCATGCTTGGTTTGCGGGCGTGAACTGGACTATGGTCCTTAGAAGAGAGATTGCAGCGCCGTTTGTGCCTGATGTCAAGTGGGACGGCGATGCCAGCTGTAAGTGTATACATTCGCATGCACCTCTTCTTGTGTTTTAATTGATGGGAATGAGCTATTACTCACTATGCTATCGCGTCTTATTTCTGTGTATGTATGTGTGTGTGTGTGTGTGTGTATGTGTGTGTGTTTGTGTGTGTGCGTGTTTTTTCTTCTTTCATCGATCTCTAGGCTTCGGGTTCTACCCAGAGGAAGATGAAGAGGAGATCGCGGCTCAGGTCGAACACAGCAAGGATGAGTCCTTAGATAGTTCTCCGATATCAGCCAGTTCTTCGACTTTCAGTCCGTCTCTCAAAGTTGGAGCAGCAGACGAAGATATGGCGATGGACTATGGAGATATGTTCCCAGACTTTTGAAATAAACAAACAGTATGGAAGGCGGAGGCGATGTAGAAACAGGAAAACAAAAACGTCAACCAAATGCATGTGCAAGTGGACGAGCAACCTTACTGTGGAGGAAGATGGGAAAGTAGGTCAGAAAGCGCTGCTTGTTTGTTTTTTCCCACCCCACTTGTCCGTCCTGCGCTTCTTCACTGCTGGAAAGACAGTTAGTTAATCGGAGAGATCTGGTTAGGACGCATCGTTCACATGCTGTTTGTTGACTTGACTCATGGAGACTAATGTACTCCTTTTAGACACAAATGTACAGCGTAGCGGCTCGCGCGGCAAGAGCACCTGTCTTCTTTACACAAAATGCAGCATTTTGATGGGAAGAGTGGAATGGAGTGGAGATGGATAACGCGAAATTATTGGCGCATCCATTTTCTTTGTGTGAACTTGCAAGTGGAGAATGGGTGGGAGAATAGGGCAAGGAAGGAAAACGTCCGTGGGGAGAACACACAGACACGCGCACGCTACAAGTAGAGGCACTCGGACCTTGGCCCGTTCACTTGGCCCACCCTTTTTATTTTATTTTATTCTACCATTGCTACATAGTGAACAAAGAACCACGCCCACTCCCTCGGAAACTCACTGATCCTTACCGCCCTTACTGTTCAAGAGGTGGGTGAGGACATACGCTATTATCGCAGTGAGAGAGCGTGTGAACAGAAACAGTTTCGAGTGTCTCTCCTTTGGTTCTTTGGTTCTTCGTCTTGACAATTCGAACTGCCGTCTGATTGGTCTGCAAGTTGTTTTTTTTAGGATAAGGTCAAGGTATAAATTCATGGACCTGACGCAGACGTAGACACACTCCCTGCGTTACTATGTGCTTTTGAGGCTAACTATGGCTTGCCCCCTTGCGAATGCCAAGATAAATGAAAAGCAAGTTTCCTCCGCCGTTGTCTCTTGCGAGGATGCTTAAGGACCACACCCGTGCTGGAGGATCGTACTCGTCCCTGCTGTCCTTTTGATTCGTCCCTTTGTTTTCCCGTCACGTCGTCCAGCTCTGCAGTCGGATGCAGCAATTGGTAACTTTGCATATGTTTGGGAGAAAATCGATATCAACGAAACAGAAACAACGTAGTGCCTTCCCCCTGCTGCTGTTCCCCTCGATAAATGTGCACAAAACAACTCTTCGCTCCATGTATACCATTGCAAATACTCCCACTGCCAATGCACCCATCTACTCACGTAACGCAAACCTCTTGGCCTTCTCTTTCTTGTCTTGATCTTCTCGAGTTACCTTGTACCTTGTACCTTTTTTTTTTTTTTTTTTTTTTTTTTTTTTTTCCCCGCTTCCTCATTCCTATCTTTATCTCTATCTCCATCTCCTCCATCTCCATCTTTATCTCTTACCCAGTTTCGTCCTCCCCTTTGCTCCTTCGTCGATCCCCCTTACACGCTACCGCTACTCAAACTAGCTACTTCTTATCCCAGCAGCCGCGTCCACCGTCGTCGCTCAAATTCTCTTGCTCCCCACTCACATAGCCCGCTTCCCCACATTCTGTTCCCTCAGGACCTCCTGCCGGGTTCCGTAACTGCCATACTTTTTGTGGGACGAGTCACTCTCAGCGTTTGCTCTGTCTCTCGTTCTACCAATCGTACTTTTCTTAATCCTTGAGCCCCTGACTGCACAGTAAGTATCGGTCCTTTCTACCGCGGCAGCTTGTTCTCTACTACCTATATTCATCCACATGGAATCATTGATCGAGAACTATGGCGCGCTCTACGTCGACTTTGTCTTTGAGCCCTTCCAGTCATCAACCCCACTCTAGTGCTGCCCATGCGTTCCCTAAAAACAACCTCACTATCGTGCCCACCCTTGCTCCTTCGCCCTCTGGTCCGTGGTTTATTTATTTGTGCACCTCAATCCAGCCCCTCTTCGGCACATACCTCGCTCGTACATTCGCCTAACTTTACACTCAAACAAATGTTTGTTTGACAAACCATATCGTTGTATCTCTGATGTTTGACTATTGTCCCTGTGCTCCGGTCGAGGCATGGGACCCATGTGGCGCGATACCCCACTTCACCTCTCCATCTTTTCTCACACACCCAAGCATACCTTGTCCAAAGCCGATCGCCGTACACGTATGCAGTTGATACAGTGGAAATTCCAGCACGTTTGCCTTTTACCCGACAGATAATAAAGGGTATCGAACGGCTTTTGCTGTGGTGCACCAGTAGAACTCTGCTTTATCTTTTCCTTTTCCATCCATGTAGCTCTTGGACCTCCCTTTACCAAACCTTGCTTTATCATATTTCCTCGTAGTGCATCCGCCCCACATTCTAATCACCCTTCTATCAGCCCTTCATACCATTGTCCCCAGCTGCACGTCTGCACGGAAGCACATAGTCCATAATCTAATCCGCAGGAAACTGCCGTCAGCCCATTTCCTTCTCCTCTGCGTTTTTGCCCGCGCCCTAAGAAGCGCCAGCGAGCTCGACGCCACCCAAGGCCTTGCCCTTGACAAACGTGTTAGCATTAGCACCCACCCTATAATATGGCAGAATCCATGGGCATCGATCTTCAGTCCCCGCGGGGAGAACTCCGAACTGCATTCTACAACCCTCATGAGGTCAAGCGACGCCGACGAACGTCCAGGAGTCAGTTCAAGACCCTCGAAAAAGCTTTTACCGAGAACCCAAAGCCCGATGCAAGCACCCGCAGACACCTTGCACAGAGGCTTTCCATGAGCCCCAGAGGAATCCAGGTTTGGTTTCAAAACAGAAGAGCCAAGAGCAAGCAGGCGAATGCCACACCGACCGTCACGACTAATGGCCAGAGCAACATACCCTGTGTTATTACCTTTAATCGAGATCAATTACACAAACATAATTTGCCTAACGGCGCATTGACGGGTGTTGGTCGACTGGAGCCGCAAGTTGAGAGTGAGCTTTTCAAAAACAAGACACAAAACACAGATGGTAAACTGCACACGAGTATAAACACCCCTACTCAACAAACTACCTTTACGAACGGCACCACAAGTTCTGGAATGCCCTGCGCAGGGTCCACCATCACGTTCTTGTTGCCCTCGGCGCAGCTACCATCCAAAATGGACTCAAGACAATTCCAAAGCATATCACATCATAGCACATTTAGCTCCCAACGAGGTTGGGATGATCACTTGCATGCCTCGTCGCTCGGTACGCAGGGTCAGGCATCATCAGCGTACATCGGACAACATCCTCTGGAGTTGCAACAATCTAATTATGCTGAAGACGTAGCAAAGGGGCCTCTTGATTCCAATAAGATGGTTTCCGCCATACCGTCCACCGAGTCCAGTATCAGTTCTTCTGTCGAGACCACAGAGCTGGTCCAAGGTACCGTTGGGATGAAGGGGATTCGAACATATTTGTAATTCAGAAATAAAAAATATATATATATATATGCTAACTTCAATCTAACTGCCCTTGGTTAGGTGGCTCGCAGATGCCACTCAATAATTGCGCGGAAATGAATAACCGCCGTCCATCGACCTTGAGTTTGATGCGCCGAATGTCTATGCCAGCCAGCATTAGTAGCAGCGATACAATTGGCGCGATTATGTGGAGTGCCCAAGGCCCTAGCTCTTCCATGGAAGACGTTCAGCGCTCGCTTCACCACACTGCCCAGAACCCACCCGACTTTGCGATGCAAGCACCGGCTCTTCATCCACTTGAATTTGAGACTACAGCTCTGAGCAGGCCTTTATCAACGCATGGCCCAACTCAGCCGTCATTTGAGCACAGCGGGAGTATTATGGACGCACGGACACGGATCCAATCGTACCCATTGTCTCGTAGAGTGTCAATTCATGAAACGGGAAGCTATCTGACACAGCGTGGATTGAAGCTGAAGGGTGTGGTCGGGCATGATTCGCAAAGCACGCATTCATCTGAGGGCGGGTCCCGGATTGCTGCTGCTGCTGCTGCCCGCAGGCGGAGAAGAAGCAGTGTCGGCAAGCTGGCCAATATCGCCACCAACTCGTCAACAACCGCCACTACCGATACCGATAGTACAGAGGACGTGTTATTAGCTGGAACGGTCTCAAGTACTTTTCTCGCTCCGTCCTCATCATCCAACCTACTGGCTTTCGCAATTCCGGCTCCAATATCAAAAATGAATGCGATGACCAGCACTAGCAATACTTCATCAGGCATGCAGTTTGCATTAGGATACGCCAATGACAGCACAATGGATATTTGGATGGAGGACAGAAGCGATCAAAGGGCCGTCACTACGCCGCATTCTTTACATACCAGTAGTCCTGGTTCAATAGTAGAAGGATCTACAGCCGGCGCCATATCCATAAATGTATTAGGAATCTGTCCACCTTCGGGGCAGGCGAAAACTACTGCAAGCAGCACACAGCACTCAGGATTGTTAATCGACGCAGGGCCTATCATCACAACCCTGCCTCAAGGAAGAACTGAAGTGCCCAAAGATGTCAAGAAGGAACGCAGGCGATCCTCTCTTAAAACTGTCAAAACGAGATCCCAGTCAGGGGCACGCGTTCAGTTTGACCTACAGCAACCATCATCCGAGCTACTGTATCCTTTCCCAGCTGCAAATGGCGGAGAAAACTCTACGCATCCACAGCAGCATCTAGATGATAACAACAAATCTGGACAGTCCCACTCATGGCTGGATGAAACGCTACTGGGGATTCCTCTGAACAAAGGCAAGCAGATGAACTTGCTAGATGCTTCGGTGGCGACTAGTACAGCGGCAACCTCAACCAAGGCACCAGCATTCCAACAATTGCCTATTAGTTATGTGCAGGCGCCTCAGCTACATAGCTCTCCAGAGCCAGACGACAACGATTTTAATTCGTATTTAGCGGTCCTTCAAGCCTCAGACACGTCGCTGGGTCACACTACTCCAGTCGTGGATCAGGCCTCCCAGGAGCTACAGCATATCCGACGCAACTCATGTCCACCGGGGTTCATAGAAAGTTTCAACAGGGATCTGCATATTGTAGCGGATCCTTCGAACTCAACCAGCAGTCAAGCATCAACGCCAAGGGATGTTGCTGTGCTTCAGCTTCAGCAGCAACTCAGTCGACAAATTCAAGTGCACCAGCAGCGACAGGACTTTGATTGCACCCAACCTAGTCCTGTGGGACCATCCTTTTCGTCTCAACAGCAGGAGCAGACGCACAGGCAACAGCAACAGCAACAGCAGCATCTGATCTCAGCTCAAGTCTTAACTCTCAGCCCAATTCACCAGGATCCTCTTGCAACATTTCATGGGACTCAGCAACTCATGCAGGGTGCAGCACTCAGTCAGATACACCTACAGCATCTCGGACTTCCACCTTCAGAGGAGCGTTCTTTGCTGCTCCAAGAACAGAGTCCAGAAAGTCCGATACCGTCCGATGCCAGATTTAGGGACACGAACGACGGTCTTGGGAACAATAGGGTCGACAAAGAGCCCTCCCTTACTCGACGAATGCACCACTCCGATGGCGAGCAGCGCCATTCATTACCTGGTCCTTATCACCTACCACAACTTCAGACTCCGAGAATGCTGGCACAGCTTCAGCATCAGTTTGAACACCCCGCATGGTCAAGGACGCTCCCAGGAAGCGGTCTTCGAGCTGCAAATGCCCGACTCTCCTTGCTTATGTCGCCTCAAGGTGTAAGTATTGCTTAGACAATGCTGAGCGTGACAGCGGATCCTGGCAAATATTTATTCATTTCATTTCATTTCATTTTATAGCAATCTATGGGTAGACGTTTTTCTGAGCCAGGCAACACTACCAGAGATATCACGGGTGCTGACAGTGCACTGCAGCCAGATTTATCTCAGAATGTGCTCTGCTCGCCTCTGACACTAGAGGTCACCAACGTAGACCAGCAGCAGCTTAGTTTTGGATCCATGGATCATGCAAAAGACACGGTTCCACGCTTAACAATTCTAGACTCGTCCTTCCCAAAGTCACTGCACCCATTCGACGAGTCGCTACCTGTAGAAGTAGAGGCTCCTACTCTTGCACCTGGATCGCTGCATAGGGCTTCCACAACAGCAGTGACAGCTTCATCTTCATCCGGTCTTCGCCCCAGTCCCTTGATACCAGCGGCACAAGTGGCATCACAGGGGTCATCTTTTTCACCTTCGCCTTCACCCTCACCCTCACTGACTGCGTCTAAATACGGCGCGAATGGAAACCAGCATGTCCCTGTATCAATGCCGTCGAGCGAGCAGGGCTCGAGTCCTTTAGGACTTTTGAGCCCTTTGAATACGCCTTCCAGCGGAAACTCGCCATCAATGTCCATTGCATTTGGACAAACAGTTGAGGCTCCTTTGTTGATGCGTACCCATAGCTTGGACTCTCTCATGTGGTCTCATACCCCCCGGGAGCCCCCAACTAGTTTCACAGAGACAGGTCCATGCACCCCATCTCGGAGACACTCTGAGGGACCAACCTCCGCTACAGCAGCGTCTTCCAGGACATCCTTATCTTATCAGGAGAGACCTGTCTACTTGCAGGAACATCAGCTACAACCATTACAACAGGACGTCTCGGGCCACGACCTTCAGCAGCCCCTTCAGTCATATTTCCAATCACATCTTTTGCCATCTCCTTCTTCATCCCCATTTCCAGCTCAGATCCCGCTGGGGTTCGCTCCAATTGAACATGCATACCGTACGCCATATCCTCAGCAAATCCCTATGTGGGTAACACTCCCAACTATCATGCAATCTCCTCCCTCGCATTCCCCGCAGGCTTTCCCATCCCAGAGCAGTTTCCAGAATCCGCCTCTTAAAACAAACCCCTCGATTCGTGATGTACAGGGGGTTATGAACAAGAGTATTATTGGCGATTCAAACGTTGCTGTCATCAGCCATGTTGCTACCCTACAACGGAAACTTCCACACGCGCATTACCCATTCCCCTCGTCGCCACCATTGCAACAGCAGCAAGGGTATCTTGAGCAATCAACGCCTCCTCCGCATGCAGAAGGGAATTATCATTCGCAACCGCAGCAAAAAATGGGGGAGGTCCAGAGTCAGCAAGGTCATTTGGCCATATCCTCTGCTCCACTTTTACCTGCCGATCTAACGTCAGTAGCCATACCAGTTTTCTCAGATACCAAGACATTTGAGGAGTACAAGCACCAGATGTTTATTCTAGAGCATCAGCGCTTACAAAAGCGTCAAGAACAATTGAATCTGGCTAAACAACAACAGCAGCAGCAGTTGGAGGAACAAGCGCGCGAAAGGGTGGAGGTCTAGATCAAAGTGAAGAGCTGGTTCCTTTTGAAGGAACAGCGCGCATAGCGTTTGTATAGTAAGACGATCAAGATGTCTTCGTTCCCGTCATCATGCTGGGCTCGAATAATTGGTGGCAACACGCGTTGTTTGTTTTCTTGCGTTTTTTTTTCTCGCAAGCCACAGATGCGTATAAAGCTGAGGCAGCAATTTTTTTCTCCTGCTTCCTTATCCTTCTCCACTCTGGTAAGTCATTCCTTCTACTTTTCTCCAGCCCACCCAATTGACCCATATCCACCTCGGACATCCGTATGGATGATGTTTACAAACAACGAATTTCTTCAACTGAAAGACCATGTTGAATAATCTTAACAGAGCTTTTTAACCCTGACTATACATACGATTGTCCGATCCTTATTTTTTATTCATTCCTCACTTCATCTGATCTTGATGAGCAAAAAAAACTAATCTTTTTTTTTTTTTTTGCACTTCAGTGTGTTGCATAGAGAAATAAATACCGGATTATACTCTCAAGTTTTCTATATGTGTCATGTTGTATCTCTGGTGTCCATGATGGATACACAATCCGTTTGGCGTTGGCATGAATGAAAAGGGTATTCGCAAGCAAAAATTGAGAATCGATGATATGGATGGATCCAAGATGATGTATTTTTTATACTATTTCTGGTACCTCTTATCTCAACGGCGTCCCCGTCGAGGCTTCGGTCTCTTCCGCGATGTTCGTAATGGTCACAACCTTGACTAGCTGATTGGATCCATCCATCATCATCGTTATCAATCCTTTTCTTGCTAAACCCTCGTGATTGTGCAATTGGGGATGTGAGAATTGAATTGGGACATTGCCTTGGGTGTTTTAAGTAGATCATACATAATGCGATTAAAAGACATTCTCAACACAATTGCCTTGTTTCTGAACATTGATTTACTGGTTGTATTCGCTGCCTGCTTCGTTCATGTTTAATCTATCATTCTATTTACGACCGAGATCAATGTCCTCGACAATTGACCAGACCTCATTGATAATGTTCTTTTGGGCAGCCAATGTTGCTTCCGGAGAGGTATCACCATCCTCGCCACAGCATCCACGGACACAGAGGAAGCGACGGCCAATCAAGAGCTGGCCATCGGTTACTTGGCGACCACAACCATCTACGACCACACCGCCAGCCTCTCGCACAATGATGATTCCGGCACAGACATCCCTATCATCGAGCACACAATAATCATAGTTAGTATTAAAAGAGTGGCTCTTGAGGGACGCGTTTAGTTGCTGGCAACGTACAAATAGCCAACGCCTTCACTCGGCAACTCACCATTCCCAGCATCCGACCTCCCAGTAGACATCCACCTGTCCCTGGGCCAGAGCCATCATGTTCATAGCAGCACTGCCCAAGCAACGGATACCGTGTGCGTGGCCAACGGCGCGTCCAGGCGCGAGATCAGAGGGGTCTCTTGCAGAGAGGTTGCGCAAAGACTTGACCTTGGGATCAATGACGTCGGTCTTGCGATCAGATCCGTATTCACCAGCGACTAGGGCCATTGAGAGCGAGGGCAGTGGTGGTGCTGGATGAGGGTAGGACAGTGGCAGGCGCTTGCCCTGCTCGCGTGGGTCCTCGTCAATCTTGGAGAGATAAGCGCCCAAGCCCTTTGCCGCTGTGAAGAGCTACGGGGGGGTGAGAGAGGGGGGGGGAGATTAATAACAGTAAACATGCGTCTAATCAGGAAAACGATTGTGGAGACGTGTGCACGACGTATCCATATCATTGGACGTACGCGAAAAAGATAACATGGTAAACATAACAATGTTGGGCCCCATCAAATAACATTATAGAGCCACGACAAAATAATGTTTACCTGATTGAGAATAGGATTATAAATGACACCGACGACGGGTTCTTGGTTGATGGCCAAGCCAATCGAGATGCAGACGAAAGGGAAACTAACAAGAGATAAGAGAGAAAATAGAGAAGGAAGGCGAATAAGGACCGATGGTCATTGAAGCCAGGCAAGATTCAATGCATACCTCGTCGAAGAATACTTTACCCATGAACAAAGTTGGTGGTACCATCAATCGGATCGACAATCCAGGTGGGTGCGTCCGTAAGACCACACTCCTCTCCTGCAGCAACGGTCTCTTCCCCGATAAATCTATTCGCACAAGAATCATAAACCATTGACGTTAGAGACATCCTGACTGCTTCACGACATCCACAGAGATCTCTCAGGATCAATTGATCGAGATAACAAGAGTTATATGTGCTTCAAGAGAAAGCTGACATACGAGTGGGTCTTCATCTTTTCAGCAATCTCGGCGCGGACCATCTTCTCCACCTTCTGATCCCACACGGTGACCAGGTCGGCAGTGTTGCCCTTCTTAACCAGGAGTGCACTACGCTCGGGAGAAAAGCGGGTGTTGAATCCCTCGAGGATGACGGGGCCAGCCAGCTTGGCCAGGTGGATGGCGAATTTCAAGTAGGACTCGAGGTCCGCGGTGGTGTAGCTCATGAGTGATGTTTAGGTGATGTTCGGAAGAGAATGAAGATTGAAAGGATCAAGTTTGTGGGAAGGTCCTCGAGCTGAAACGTTCAGCGTGGGGGGAATTTTGTCACGTAAGACCACGGTGCATACGTGAATCTGCAAACCATTCAGGAAGACATGCCATAGACTGCCTCTCCTCATTCATCTTGTCCATCCCCTCGCACTGTATGTATAGAATGAATGAAAAGAGCGCAGCTTCCCTTCTACCAATAACGGCTGAGAGCGAAGCTCATATCTCCTCTACACACAATGCTATAGAGAGACTTAGACAACTCCGTCGAGGTTTCTTCAAGCTGGGTCTCCTGGGCCTGGCCGCCTATTATCTTCTTTGCGCCCTATTTGATAATGCTGCGGACGATGGGCGCGGCTCAAGCAACAAGCACCATCATGAAATTAGCCATGGTTCCAAGTTCCAGTTCGAAAAGCATATGCAGGTAGATATTGATCAGCTTGTAGCCGGCACTTTAGAGTCCAAGTAAGAACACTCGATCGTTAATCCTTGACAAGTACTTCGCACTGCTATCTTGGGAACACTGCTTACGCCACCAATTTTACCGACTACCACCTTTAGTATCGTTTGGGATCGCTTGGCAGAAATGACCGACACCTATGGTCCCCGCATTGTCGGTTCTGAGACATTAGAGAAGGTGAGTTGGAAAAATTCTATTACTCGTGTGATTGCCGTCTTCTTTCAACTACGAGAGCGACTATAATCATTATCCACCGCTGTATGCCATTTTATAGTCAATTGACTGGGTGGTGGAGAAGGTAAAGGCAGATAACCTTTCTGTTACCACAGAAGAGGTGGTTGTCGATTATTGGCAACGCAACCATGAGTCACTGCACTTCCTCTCGCCAACCCGCGGTCCCGTCAAGATGCACATTCTCGGTCTCGGATATAGTGTCTCTACACCCGACCCAATCAATGGGCTTGTGGCAGAGATCGTCGTAGCACACTCCAAGGAGGAACTCGACGAACTGGCGAAAGCTGGCAAGGTCGAGGGTAAGGTCGTCGTTTGGAACAAACCATTCTCGCAATATGACGAGGACTTCGTCTTTCGAGCATTTGGTGCCATCTGGGCGCAAGAGCACGGAGCTGTCGCATCCCTTGTTCGATCCCTAGGACCTTTCTCGCTGCAAACACCCCACACGGGGGCTGCCGATCCTGCGAACATTCCTGCAGCTTCCGTCTCTGCTGAGGATGCCGATCTCCTGCAACGCTCTTTTCAAAGACACCAACAAGATCCGGAACGATTTCCTGAATGGCCCAGGATCAGATTGGTCATGGGTGCGGCCACAGAACTTGACGCCAAGATCTCAAGAAACATCATTATCGAACTGAAGGGGCGAGATACCCCGGGGGAGGTTGTTGTCATTGGTGGACACATTGATAGCTGGGACGTCGGTAGCGGTGCCGTGGATGACGGCGCTGGGTGCTTTATCGCCTGGGAAACACTGCGTCAACTAAGCCGACTGGAGAGGCCCCCGCGCAGGACAGTGAGAGTGGTATTCTGGACTTCGGAGGAGAATACTGCTGCTGGGGCCGAGGTTTATGCCGAAAACCATCCCGAGAGCGACTCGAACCGCCATGTCTTTGCATTCGAGTCGGATATTGGCGTGTTTGATGCTTATGGAATCGCGTTCACTCCTGGACGTCGCAACGAGGGTCTGAATGAACTGACGGGCTTCAACTCTTTTAAGTACCTGGCGGCTGCCGGGAAACATTTCATGGGCGCTCGTAAGGACCTAGGATATCCTGGGGCAGGGCAGTACGTTCTTCCGGATGGCGAAGGCGAGGATATCAATCCCCTGTGCAACCGCGGTGTTGCCTGTGCTCAGTTCACCCCCGCCGACCCATTCCCTCTTCCCTATTCAACGTCCCCATACGCTGTCCCAAGCATGACTGAAGGACATCGCCATCACAAGCACCACCGGCACCATCGGCATCATGGCGGTGATAACAAAGATGTCAATCCACCGCGCCGCCCTTTGGACTCTGGTTACTTCTACTACCACCACACAGAGGCAGACACTATGGGGGCGTTTACGCCTGAACAACTGAAGCGCTCTGCAGCTGTTATGGCTATCTGGACATACATCGTAGCGGAGAGCACGGTCGATCTATAGTATTCCAAATAAGACGCGACGTAGATTGATCAAACGCGACATCATGAGTTTAGCTTAGGCCTTCCCGCCCCCACAAATAAAAGGTTTGCTTTCATATTCATAAGTCCATTATGTCCATTACGTTTCCCTCTTCAACGTCTCACGAATCCCACACTTTCATTCCCAAAACCATGCGTGTTCTTGTCACCGGTGCCTCAGGTCTTCTCGGCCGTGCTGTCGTGTCTGAGTTTAAGAATTCAGGCCATGAAGGTTGGAATGATCATCCCAGTACTGGCCGCCTCATTTATGAGAATCCTCAAAACTGACCACTGGAAACTGTGCTGTCTTTATAATAAGTGATTGGCGTTGCATTCTCTCGTGCACAGGGCGATCTCAAGAAGGTAATTCTATCGCGCCAGCAGCCTGAACATGCACAATTGCTCGCTCTGGCCATCTCTGTCTCTAAATGTGCATTATATCTTTTCAAGTTGAATTTAGAGGACTCTACTGCCGTGGAGGCGTTTGTGGATCAGGAGAAGCCTGACGGTATGTGGTTGAAAGAGCACTTGGATTGGCGAAGTGTAGTAGGTGTCTGAATTGGAGCTCTAATCCCCTTGTCCTTGGTCAATTGCTTGGTCGTAGTTATTGTTCACTGCGCTGCCGAGCGTCGCCCCGACGTAGTCGAGAAGAACCCCAATGGGGCAAAGAACGTAAGGTTGAGCTCGGGTCAATTGGAATATTTTTAGTTTACGTGTTATGTGTTTAACCGCCGCTGTCCTTATCGTGTTTTGGTCATTGTAGCTCAACGTTCAGGTTCCCGGACTGCTGGCGGATATATCCAACGACCGGGGAATCCTGTTGATTTACATCTCCACTGATTACGTTTTTGATGGCACTAGCCCACCTTACGACGTCCGCGATAAGGCCAACCCATTGAATGTCTATGGTGAGTGCATGTCCATTTTGTCGCGTTTTTTAGTACTGTTAATTCGGAGGGTGCCTAACGCCGATTGTCGAGACGCATAGGTCAGACCAAGTACGATGGGGAACTCGAGGTCAAAAGACTCAACTCCTCTGCTATTATCCTGAGAGTCCCCATTCTTTATGGGGAAACAGAATACAATGGCGAATCTGCCGTCAATGCCTTGATTGACAGCGTCAAAGATGTAAGTCTGGATGTTGCATTTGCAAGTACAGCGAGATGCCCTATTTAACTACTGTATCTTCTGATCGTAGGGCAAAGCTACGACCATGGATGACTATGCTATTCGCTACCCAACCAATGGTAACAGAGGGCATCTCTCAGAATTAGCATGAATCCGTTGTATGAATAGCTGTACTCATAGTATTTTATTCTCATTGCTTTATAGTCGCCGATGTCGCCCGAGTGATCAAGGACCTGTCGCTCAAGGTCCGCCACGAAAAAGTGTTCATTTCCGGCATTCTTCACTTTTCTGCCGAAGAAAAGTTCACGAAATATAGGATGTGCGGTATGTTGTCTGTCTCCGCACTTTCTGTCGATCGATCCTCTGCTCAGAACACTCAGTTAATCACTTTTTTTGACGGTTCCCTAGAGGTGATCGCTAAAGTTCTTGGAACCTCCATGGACCATCTTGAATCAGTCTCCACTGCTCCCAAAGACGGAGGAAGTATGTTATCTTTTTTGAACCAAAAGCGGAGTCAAGAAAATGTTACTTGTGGTGCTCACCTTGAGGTGCTAGATATGCATGCAATAACGCACATGATGACCAGCCTGGCATCGTCGTAATATTTTTTACTAACCGCCATTTCATTCAATTTTGATGGCTGTACTTTTTCACTCTCTATATTAGCTACAAGGCCGTATGATTGCCACCTCTCCAACCGATGCCTCAATGGTGTTGGCATTAACACGCACTGTGTTAAGTTTGAAGACTGGATGCAGCGTTGGCTGACCAAGGCCTGAAAGAGTCTGTTGCCACGGTTAAAATGGAGCCAAGGAGGTGATAGGATCCTTAGCTAGCGTCGCATGAAAACCGAATAAATTACAGGACCAGTCCAGCTGTCGTTACTGTGAGAGCCCGGTACTGAGGGCCGTGGCGACCAGGGATACTCCACTTAGTTGGCTGTGCAGGAATGTCGTGTTTTACCTGGGTGAGAGAGGCATATGAACCTAATGGCTCAGTTAACTTATGGGTGTATCGCATGGCTGTTGTAGTATTTTTTAGCCGTTCTATTTTCGAAGTCGTTTTTCTCTTCTCGCACATGTAGGATGAAGTTCAATGAAGTTCAATGAAGTCTATCATGGAAGGGCTGAATGTTCTCTTCTCCGATAGTCCAGAGCGTATTGAGAGCAGTTTTGGGTTGAACGGATAGATCATTGTGTGTGCATTAACGCCAGGCAGGCCCGGGTGGCGCTGTCTCCACACAGTGCACTCAGGAATAGAAAGAGAAAGCGAAAAACAAGACAAAAGAGACAGGGCGGGTTGAGTGGGCTCGTGATACTAATAACAATTATCGCCATCGCGAATGCGAAAGCGGAGGAAATGCGCCCCCGGCTTTGTTGTTTTCGTATGTGTTGTTTGTCTTTGTTCAAATGCAAATGTAATCTGCCGATAAAGCCTCGTCTGTGTCTGTGTCTGTGTCTGTGTGCTGTTTGTCCGAATACACATTAAGTTTTTTCTTATTTTGAAAAGGAAGACAGACGAACGCCCAGCAATTGAACAGGGCCAGAACATTTGCCCCCCCTCCTCTTTTTCTTTTCTTCATTCTCTGCATCATCACCCTCAAGCTACTCCATCCTCATCTGCATCTGCCATTCTACTTTTCTTTTTCATTTTTCTTATTTGTAGCTGCAGCTGTTGCTGTGCCTGAAGATAACTCTCCTTTTTTGAACAGGACACTCTATTGGTCTCACTTCACTCACGTTCCTTATTTTCATCCACTCGCATTTGTTCCTGATTATTGATACAAAACGAATCTCTAAATACCACCACCACCACCACTACTGCTACTACTACTATTACTATCGCCACATTAACACCAGCAATGACTCGACAGACAGCACGCGATGGGGATCTGGATTTTGAACAGATGTTGGGCGAGCTGGCGGCCATGAAAACGGACCTGGCCAACAGAGTAAGTGAAGATACTCTTTTTTGTAGGAGGCAGTTTATATATAGCCAGGTGATACATTCCAGATTTGCTGTTGAGGACTCGAGTCGAGAGTCTAGGGGTATGACTTGATGTTTGCTTTCACCTTCCTGAGGGGCTTGAGTAGATATCGACAGGCTGGTGTTGAAGCGCATGGTCAACATGCCATCTAGTCGATCCAAACTCGACTGCCGAGAGTCATTTTTGAGGAGCATCCGCCTCAAACGATCGACTCCTCTTTTGTTTCTTTGTTGGCACCGCCTTCAATTCTTTCAGCTGTCTAGCTGTATTTAATTTAACAGTGGATTTCTCATTAATCTGTGCGACATAAATGAACTCCCGCCGTTCCTTTGTTCATCCTTACTCTTATATTCCGCCCCTATTGTCGAACCTACGAACCTAGCAAGCAAATCGTGTCGCTTCCCGTCCTACGAGATCACGCACCGTAACTGCAGATGGCGAGCCTCGGCGCGTACGCGCGAGACGTGCCGCAACAGATCATGCAGATGTTCCTCTGTCTGTCGAGGCGCCCTCAACTGCATCAGCCATCTCCAACCAAACAATCCTCTCGCCAACATCGCCAGTCGCCAGTCGATCGGCCACATTGCTCGCCAGTTTGCACGATTCAGATCACGATAAAGAGCAAGGTCGGGAGCCAAGCCCTAGTGCGACTCAGGGACAGGAACAGCGTCCAAAGAAGAGTGATCAGGGTCAACAACCAGAGATGAGGATCGAGACTACACTTCCAGATACACCCCTCCACAGCTCGGAGGCTGCAACAAAATCTGTCCAGTCCGTGCAAAGTATTGAGCCCGATGACTTACTTGGGAGCAGCAGTCTAGCCCGCTCTGAGAGTCGCCGCAATCCAGCTGCACCATTGCCACCAAAATCAGCACAGCGCTCTCGATCGATTTCCAACAACTCTGGCCGAACCTCTCGGACCTTTCATAACGAGGGTGAGATCAATCGCGAGAACGACATTATGCCCAACAGTCAGGAAATTTCGCCTCAGGAAACTTCTACAGCGATATTCGGGTCAAATACCCCGGCTCGCCCATCTCCTCGGACCTTTGCATCGGCTCCTGCGATAACAGCGGGCAATGGCCAGCAGGCAGCATCATCGCCTCGTTTGCCTGCACGCTCCAATAGTCGAAATTATGTCAGACCCTCCGCTTCTGGTACTTCTTCCACCTCAGACCAAACGCCCCAAGGGTCAAGGTCCGCATCTAGACGCAACACATTTTCAAAATCTGAAGGTGGACAGGAAGGCAGCCTGTACATTGGCACGCCCTCCATTGCAGAGGACCGAGAGCTCACTTTTGTATCGCAGTCTACTCAGGATCAGCAGCAAAGGCAGCAACTAGCCTCGACACTATCAGAGGAAGCACCTCAGCGAATTCCAACGAAGAAGCCCTCTAATAGCACTCTCAGACGACCTAATGAAGACGAAGGGTCGCCCAACCCATCTATAGCGCCTTCCCTTTCGCCATCTAGCACCATCCCTTCGCCAGTATTTGGCCAGCATGATGCAACGCTCAAGCACGAGGAACATGAACGCCAAGGGCGCCCCGCTCTTCGTAAGCAACAGTCAGCTGATCCAGCGGCGATGCATCGTCAGTACCAACAAGATCCTCCTACGGTTCGCGACAATCTTCCGAGTCGACAAGCGTCCGAAAGGCGACCAGACCGCGCCCGCAACTATTCGAACTCCGGAAATACTGACGACGAACAGTTGCCCGAGCGCGGTAGAGCTCAGAACCAGGATGGTGGCTCCTCAAAGGGCGGCATGTTTTCCTGGGTGCGATCAAGGAGCAAGTCCAGAGATGCTACGAGTACTCGTCAAAACCAAGATACTGTAAGGACCAATCGCTCCTGGTATAAATGCCGCACATATATATGTATACATATATACTCTCATGTCACTGACTTGAACTACCTGCTTTTATCATGTATGTTTTAGCCTGCGTATCCAGATTACAACCCTTCTTTGATCCCAAGTCGTAGTGCCAGCTCATCCGGGAGCCGTACCAAGTCGCTTCCCAGGAAACCTTCGAACCAAAATCTTCACGCCACTAACGATGGCTGGCCACCATATTCGCCTGGTACCCTCAATAGTCATCCCACCACACCGGGAGGTTCAGTTCTCAATAGATCTCTATCGAAGTCTAACCTCATCCCATCAAAGTTCGGCACTCCACTGAGCACACCGAATGAAACATCACAGCCTCCGCCGTTGCTCAACGTCAGCACAAATATGAATACGATTCATCATGAAAAGATGGTTCGTGGAATGGGTATGGGAAGTACACCTATCGCACCAACGGTTTTGCTCACACCTCAGCCCTCGTTTCCCCCAACTGGCTCCAACGGAGGCGCACCTGGAGGAGGCAAAAGAAATATGGCCTTGGCCATGATGAAGCAGGATGGATCTCCGAGTTCCAGTGAGTTGCAGATGCAGCAGCGACACCAGCAGCTTCAGCAGGCACAAATGCAGCACATCCAGCAACAGCAGCAGCGACTGGCCACCACCTCTGCTACAAACTCGACATCCCCTCCAGCTACACCAACGAGCCCTCGAAATCAAAGTACACCCCAAGGTTCCTTGGCACCTTCAACACCGTCATCATCAACATCAGCAGCAGCGACAACGACACCAGCAACGCAACGTCTTGTTGCCACACGCATCTATATCCAAACGGAAACAGATTTTAAGTCGGTCAATCTTGCACCCAACTCGACTGCTCTTGATGTGTTGCATATGTTGCAACAGCGAGGAACGTTCGGCGACATCGGCGATAGCCGATACCACGACCGATGGACAGTGTTTGAGTACTCGAAAGAGTTTATGATTGAGCGTCCATTGCGCGATTTTGAGGTTTTGTTGGATGTGATGAAGACTTGGGAAGCTGATAAGGACAACAAGATGATCTGCAAGAGTTTCCCCGCGCGTAATGAGTTGTCGGCCAAGGAAGTAATCCGCCTGGTTGGACCCGCAGGACAAGAGGATTTTGTGCGACCACATGGCTGGGTGCATGTCGAGATGAAGAAGGGCAAGTGGGTGAAGAGGTATCTCCATACGACTGACACGGCCGTCTATCACTCCAAGGACAACAAGGTAATGTAACTTGCCTGGCCATTCCTACGATAGACCGGAGTAGGCATCATCAGGGCACCAACATGATACTCTGTATTTGACAACGATAGTTCACTGGAGAGAGCATGCTGTGTCTGCTGCGTAACTTTGACGTGTACGCGGTTCAAGTCCCACGGAAGAAGGCTCCTACGAAATTCGGATTTGCACTCAAGTCATCGGACAGCATCCACATGTTCGAGACGCCGGAGGACGACTATATCCATTACGTCTGCACTGAATCGGGGGAGTCCCTTCGAGACTGGTTGGTGGGTCTCCGTGCGATCAAGGTAGGAGAGAGAAAACGATCGATCGATCGATGTCACAGTGTTCATGGGCATGCGACATGGCAAAAGCGAATTTTATTAACATGGATTTTTTATTTCTTTCATTGCAGGGCATATTTATGTACCATGCTAATCCAGAAATGATTCGCCAGGGACAAAAGCGGGCAGAGGAACTGATGTCTTCCGGAAGCCAGGATGGATTGGCGAGAGGAAAGTTGACGGACGAACAGGTGAGCATAGTGGAAGCCAAACTCGCTGGGTTGGGCATGTCTTTGAGTAGTAGATCGCGCTAGTTATTTCCTTTGCTTCTTTTCAAAGCATCCTGTCATGCATGACTATCATCCCCTCCTCCTGTTTCCAGGTTCCTTTTCTTTTTTTCCAAACAAAAACAACAACAACAAAAGAGTTAAATAACTTCAAGAGACCACACCAGACCAGACAAACCAGATGCCGTTTTGGACAACGTAGACGGCCTGCTTATGCATAAAGGAGGAGAAGAGGTGGAAGAAGCAGCAGGAACCATTTCAGGGTCTTAGTGCACTCGCTGTTGCTGCTCTGAAAATTGAATGTAATGGGAGGACGACAACGATTTCGTTTGACAAGGAGCCCCATAAACAAAAGAAAAGGAGGTTGACCGAACAAACCTGCGTAACAAAAAGATCCAAACTTGTAAATGGACCACAGGGTCAAAGGATTGTGCATGTGCATCCCCCGTCTCTCTTTTCTCTCCTCCGTGAGGCATCTCTGGATTCTCGATCCTCGCCTCCTCCGCTCTATCCTCGGTCAATTTTTTTCTCACAGGGTCTCTTTTGTTCCATTTTCCATAAACTGCTGTTGTTTTGTCTCTCTTTTCACTTCCTTCAGTCTCCCCACAAGGAAAAAAAATAGTGCGGAGTATTATAAGTAACTGTTTTTTCTTCTTTGTTCGATGCATTTAATGCTGCATTTGTCTGTTGGCACACTGGCGGATCATTTGACGTTTTGAATTATGTCGTCGGCATCCCATCCTTTTTTTGTGCTGTTATTCAAGAGAGAGACACAGATATGGCGAACTTCCGGGAAAAAAAGTAAAGAGTGAGAGAGAGCAGAGTAGTCGGTCCATCCGTTCCTCCTCTTCCTCCTTACTATCGTGCTGCTCTCGTCGAATGTCTCCGATACATGCCCAGCACTTGACTATGCATACGCTGCGAGTGTATATAAATTAGCCTACAAAAAAAAAAAAAGGCGCTCCGTAATACAAAAAGGCGTGCATCCATTCTTTTTATACTTTACTCACCCTAACTAATCTCGTCTCTCTTCTTCCTCTCCTCCTAATCGATTTTTCTTTCTCTTTCACTCTCTCTCACTCTTTCGCACGCACACTCTTCTTCCCCCCTCTCTCTCTCTCCCATCGCTCCCAAGGCGACGATTATTACGACGCATTTTTATTCGCCGCACGGGGTCTCCGCTGATACTCTTCTACCTTCAAACACGGCCACCATCAGTTCCGCTTTGCATATCTCGCCGTTGAATTCGTCTGTCGCACACGATCGGCACGATCGCGAATTTCTGGTTCCTGGCCTGTCCACAACAGTAACGTCGACGACCAAAGAGGACTCTCCCACCACTCCTTCATCTCTATTAGCTTCTCCACCGATATCCTCGCGTTCCAACCCTGACCTAGCCAGCATTGAGCGACACACCGACAAAGGCCGTTTCGCGAACATCAGCAACACATCACGTATAGAAAATATGCCTACCACCAGCAATAGCAGTAACGGCACCAGCGGCAGTGGCAGTGGTGGCACCACTGCGAAGAATCCATTCATGGCAGGCAGTCTGCTGCAGCAGCGTGTCGAAGTCGAAAAGCAAGAGATCGAGGACATGAAGCTTCAACTTAAAATGAGGGAGCAAGCAGGCGTACTCGGGGCAAGGAATATGAGCATGAACCTGAATCTGAACGATAGCACCACCAACGGCTCCTTTCCTTACCAAACGGGCGGCCACGGTCGCGACCTCTCATCCGCTGGATCTGCCAATTCTCTTTCTTCTATCGCCTTGAGTCGCTCCCTTCAACATCAACAGGCACCACAATCGTCCCAACCAGCACCACCAAAATTTGGAGGTCCAGGGACACTTATCGAAAAAGGGGAGGCCCGAGCGGCCGAGCTCCTACAGCGGTCCAAGAGTGCAGGACCAGGACTGCTTCGCCCAGCGCATGTGAATGGTTCATCTGGTGCTGGTGGTGGCTACCGTCGTACAAGGTCCAAGGGCCGCATTCCTACTGAGGACCAAGTGCGATATGGAGGACCTGAGTCACCACGCTCCCCGGATTCATCTCCTAGTGTTCCATCCGTGCCGCAGGGGCCGCTTTTACAGTTCGATGACCCAGATGCCATGATCCAGCCAGGGCTGTTGCTTTCGAGAGCAAAATCGGCCAAACAGCCGTTTTTATCCAACCCGGTGAATAGCACTCACAATGGATATTTGTCGCGGACGAAAAACTCTGACAATGGTGGAAGATCCAGGGGCCGCCATGGAGGCCATGGCGCTTGTAGTCAAGAGGCTAGCCAAAGCAGGACGAAGATTAAACCGCTTGTCGATCTGGGCAGCATCAAGACGAACCAGGACGTCATTGGACCTGGGCTCCTGACAAACAGCAATACCTCAGCTGGAGCAGCGTCTGCAAAGTCGCCACGACGGAACAAGCCGCTGTTGGAGTTTTAGACCCTAAAATAGATCGCACAATCGTACAATTTTCTTGAGAGTAAAACGTGTGCCCCAACTTAACGATATCTGTCGTACATATCATGAACCTTTTGTGCGATATTTCGAGCTTATCCAGCTCTTGGGTCGCAGTTTTCAGGTCCGGCGCTCCAATCACGCATTAAGGGTGCGTAACCCAGAATAACCTCCCTTTGGATGATGAAAACAAAAAAGCCACTGGCAGGCACCTTTTGGCAGCGCCGAGGTGATGCGACAGGCTGTTGCATCAAAGTGTGGAAACAATACTCTCTCCAATCACTCCTCTCTTTCCTCCGGGAATTGACACACAATTACTCCTCTGACATAGGCGCAGGCTCGAGGTCAGACCAACGCCGCATCATCGACAGAAGGATATTGAGCTCTGTAGGTTGACTTCAGCTGTGGCCGTTATAACTCCTTAAGAACGTGCCCCTGGCCTTGAGGAATGCCCTTCTAATCGCGTTTTTGGTCTTTATGCCCTTCTCAGACCCACCTCAGGGCAGTCAAGCACCTCACCCTGTATTGGTTGACTTCTATCTGCTAAGACGAACAATGAAGTTATAAGCCTGATCAGAACCAGCGATTCCCTCCAGTCAACTCACCATATTATTTGGGACACTCGTGAACTGTTGGAGGTGAGTGCCTTGAGTCCATATCGAGACACGCTCCAGGATACGGGCCAAAGACATTGAGTAACAACGGTTAATATTTCTCTTCTACTATACCGTCTTTTTCATATAGGCCGGTTTACGTCGATCCAATATATTTTCAGCCAACGACTTGGCGCTCTCCACTAGGACACCAGATCCTGCGTCATCTGGATGCCCATTATAAGTCGGGTACTTCACCCGGCGAGCAAACGCAAACCACCTGTCCGGAGACATGGCTCTACATCTCGACCACAATATGCCCCATCGTCAACATCTATGGGTGTAGCATCGGGTCACTCTGCCAACACGCACACTCGGGGACCCCCAACGCGTACAAGGAGATCAGGATGCACTCACGCCCTTAGCAGTCATTCTTCATATCGCGAATCAGCATTTCCCGCTCAACTGCTTTCCTCTTTCCGCACAACATGTACACATCCTCAGCCGCAAACCTCCACATTCTCGGACCTTTATCCTGTATTTCGGTTCATACTTGAATCCAGATACGGCCATACTCATCAACGCGATAACCACTGCCTTTATTCCACGGCAGCCATTGCACGTCAGTTCTCCCTGAACAACAGTGATTGCTTCACCAAAAAGTCTTCGAGTACACAGATCGCCACATGTTCATGGAAAAACAGCTCTGAATTTATCACTAGGCGGCACTACACCTCTTCACGCATACCAACCGCAAACAAACAGCGTCTCACAATACGAAATGATTCTGGATCGCTATCGGCAAGGATCAACCCTCTTAGCCTATCAATTCACTCAGGAGCGAGGAGATCGGCGCTCAACTCCAGTATCGGGCATGTGCCTATACCCTCTCGCGCAATATCTCAGCACCACAGCACTCGAACATTAGAGGATATATCGGGCCTGCGGATACCAGAAGAATTTCTTCCAATTGAGTCAACGCAGCGACATGTATCGCCACTGTCATCCTTAATCTTCAAGAATTGGGTCGTGTCCCAGATTTCCCATGCTCGAGAGCTCTTCCAGAAACAGAATTACATGCAGGCGCTCGTTGTGATCGACAATTTCAAGGACCATGAATACATGCATGAGTTTTCGACAAATCCTTCTCTGGCGACAAAAACCACACGCCATCATCTGCAGGACCTATATCTTGTTGAATTTTGTTGTCGACTCGTGTGTGAGCATGAAGACCAGATGGGAAACATTGACATTCTGACGACACTGGAATCTCTCAATTCTTCAGTTCTGAAGTCCATACAAACGCTCCAAACGCGCTCCCGGACGGAGTTCAGGACAACATTCCAGTTGTATCAGGACCCATTCGTCGATTATACGCTTGCGATCCTGACAAGATACTGGAGTCGGCTTATGCTCGCACAGGAATCTTGGCCATTGTCTCCAGAATTTTCTACTGAGCAGGCATCTCTGGCTTCGGCTGCGTTGCCTGTGCTAAGGGCGATTATGAACCGGAGGCTGTTTCCATCATCTACATCCGTTCTGACGGACCTCACGACAGCGGATGCATTGGGATCGAGCTCAAGGAGGGCGGTGCTCGAGATGTGTCTTGTCGCTAATGACAGTGCAAGTGCGATGCATTGGGTCTGGTTATGGGACAGGCGCGACCGCAAGGACTGGCTGGACCAATGGAACCAACCAGACATCAGGCAATGGCTGGTTGGGCATTTCCTTCAGAGCGATCGACCAGACTGGGCCATTGATCTAGTCAGATTAGCCAACAGATCCAGTGCAACGCCACAACTATGGATTCAGGACCTGGTTTTTTCAATATCCAACATCTCATCGTCCGTCGATCTCAAGGGGAAACATGCACTCGAGGAGATACTGCGGCTCTCAGACATGGACACTGGCGCCTTCGTGAAAAAGAAGCAGTACTATAATCTTGACTCATGGAGTCGTCTAGACCATCTGCAGTCATGGCTATCTGGTTTGCAGAATCCGAAACTTGAGTTTAGCTGCGACAAACATTTGGTGGAGCATCGACTCGGGCGGGAGATGGCTATGGTCGGAGTTCTCTCGGGGATTCTCTCACGGGAAGATATTGCGCATTCTGTCGGCCCCGGAATTTTAGCTACCATTTGCTCTGTACGACCGCCAATACAGTACCACTCTGTCAACGATGCATCAGCTGGCCCTTCATATTCAGATCTGTATCGCGACGCATTGACGGACTATCTCGAGGAGAAAACGAACAAGGGCCTTGGCACCATCCTTTTGCAAAACGATCAGGGAGTAGCAGCCATTAATCAAAAATCGTCGGAAAGCTTGTCGTTGCTCAAGCGCGCCATTCAACAAATCATGTTTCAACATCAGCCTGAGGATTCGTCCGCACCGGCATTCCTGGTATCCTATCGGGATCTTTTACTCAATGTCGGAAATCGAGCTGCCCTTCGGACAGGACATCTTGGCATTGTCTCGGAAATGATGGAAATGAAGTTTCGATCTTTGTTTGGCGACACTCTCTGGAACCAGACCGAGCGGACCTTTTTAATCTCAGGAACATCAAGTGTCGTTAACAGACACTTACAGGATTGTAGTTGGCGGGACTCGTGGATTTCAACTGCTCCAGAAGTGCGCGATTTTGTTAATCACCACATGAGATCTGTTTTGGCTAAGATGTGTGCATCAAGCATTGAGGTCGAAGGGGCGCCAATGATGAAATGGGAAGGACGGCTTTCGACCTGGTTTATGACCTTGGCGGAGACCTCTGCTGCAACAGGACCTATGGCTAGGGCTTTACAGTGTCAAGCAAGGCTCCGACCCGGATCTCATGCATACGAACAAACCATCAGGGCGTTGATTGACCACAAGGAATTCGATTCGGCGATCGCCCTCCATTCCTATGCGTACAGACTATTCGAAACCAAGAGCCCCCTCAGCACCAATACCAGCCGCCCTGCTATCGAGGAACTGGGGATGCTTGTCCGCAAACTTGCCATATCTGGTCACGATTCCAGACATTTGGACAAGGCGCAATGGATATTCGATCAGCATTTGGCAAGGGAAAAATTCTTGGCAGAATCTGGACGCGCTCCTCAAGGGCCTTTGATCGACATTCAGACCGTGACAGAGCTGGTGGGAGCATGGTCAAGGCGCGCAGAGTTTTCGAAAGCGGGCACCGTACTCGAGATCATGTGGGAGCACGGGATCCGACCCACTATGGTCCTCTACAACACATTGCTGAAATCGCTGGTAGATCTGACACCCTATTCGAGATCCGGTAGGCGGGCTATGGGGCTTGGAAAGCGGACAGAAATGCGAGAGCTTGGTCGCAAGATGATGGTCCAGCAATTGATCACGTCAAAGGATGCCGGTGGCAAGGATTCAGGAGTAGAGGATTCCGCAATGGAGCAGGTTAAATCAAAGTTAGAGGATGGGTGGAATCTCTTTCAGAGTATTGTTTCCAAGGCCGCGAAGCAAACATCAGGGAGGTTATCACTACCCACTAATGGGCTGGATGCGCCGTCGGTGCTCAAGAGGTTGATTACGCAAACAGCTATCGTCTCCCGGGCCCCCCACTCGGACGTCGTAAGACTGAATGATGGCCACTTTCGACCTGATTCATATACATTTTCGATTTTGCTTGGAGCACTCGCGCAACGGGGAGAGATCGAATCCATCTCTGACCTCTTTGTGGAAATGAAGCAGCTTGGTCTTGAGCCGGACGTTGTGATCTGCAGTATCTTGGCGAACGCGTTCGCCAAGCGGGGAGATCTCAAGGCCGTTGATCGTGTCATTCAGGAGGCCAGGATTCGCAATTTGGACCCAGGGTTGTATCTCACCAACGTCGTCCTGGATAGTCTTGTCGAAAAGGGGGTCTCTGCATCCAAGATTCGTGAGACGCTAGATGGAATGGTGGCGAGTGCGTTGCAGATGAAAGTGCAGGACCTGGATGATGAGACCGAGATTCCTGTCCGCAGACTTAGCGGCGCTCATCCTCAGCGCCAAACAAGCGCCCCGAAACGAACTCAAGGCTCGACTGATCGGTCTTCCGGGATGTCTTTTGGTTCAGAACGTGGCGTAGACGCCGTTACATTGACGACTCTAATCAAGTACCACACTCGACAAAACGACCTTCAATCAGCTCAGCATTTGCTCCAGCTGATGGTTCAAGCCGGGCTTGTACCGGACAATCGTGCTTATGTGCTCCTTCTTGCAGCCTGTATTCGAAAGAAGGACATTACAGTTGGTCTGTCCACCGTACGCGCGACAAGAATGTATTCTAAGGAGTTTCCGGATGCCAAGGCATGGAAGGGACTACTGCGATGTGCTTTGGAGATGGAGAAGCAAGGGTTATTGGTACAGGGGCGACGTCAGCGGGATACCCTGAGCGGATTCTCAAGATTTTCGTCCAGCACAGGTTCAGCGAGTATCAATGGTAACACGATGCAGCACCAGGATGGTTATGTCATTTCTGTACTGAAGGAGCTGTCTAGCGTACTGCAGGAAATGAAAATGGACCAGACGGACCCAATGCCACGCTATCATGGTGCTGCAAAAGCACTGAAGACCGATTCTGCTATCAAGGCTTATCTTTCGGAGATTTTGACGACGTCCTGGCTTTCGACGTCGAACAAAGCGGACGAAGACAAGGATGAACAAATCTTGAATGCGGAAGTCAAGGGCAAGAATGGACTTCTGCGACGCCTGCTGAATCATTTGCTACGAGAATCTGGCTCAAGTAAAGGAGGGCCTGGATCGAAGCAGGACGAGGATGAGTTATTAGAGCAGGCGACAGCAGAATCTGCAGTCGAGATTGAGCATCGGTGTGAGCAGGCGATCTGGCTCGTGCGGTTGGTGGAATCATCGGGCATTAAACTTGGGGTGCGCTGGAAGCGGGATGTGATTGTTCCCAGGATCCATTCCCTTACAGGACGAACCCCGGCGTTAATTGTCAAGCAACTTGGTAGACAAAGAGACCTTCCCAAGGATGATAATTAAAGCTTTCTATCGCTTGTAACACAGACTTTATGGAGCGCGCTACGTTAGCCGCAATTGTATATATATCACACTTCTAAGCATCCATAGTCTCATGCATCCATACATCAATGCATTGATGCATATATTGCGTTATTTGAGTTCGTTGCTTGAAGAACCTCGGCCATCCGATTGTCGACTGCACTGCCTCCGTGGTCGAGTGATACTTATATTTCAAAACGGCGGCACAGGGATCTCGAGCGAAGGGTACCTCATGCACAGGTATGCGAAGTGTGACAAAAATCCAAAAAGAGCTTTGTTGATAACAACATGGTACGGTACATGGTGTCCAGTAAGGCTAATGGCTCTCGAAAGAAGGTACAACATTGTATGGTTGTGCATGTTGTGACGCTGCTCAATAGGCTTTCCCTACATTGGACGACATATAGATAGAAGGATTGCCAACTGTATGCAAAGAAGGAAGAATGAAGTATTGAACCAAAGAAAGGTATGGAGGAAGAGGAGAGAGATTGGGAAGTAAACAAAACGATCGAATGGTAAGCGAACATTGAAAGAGCGGATGGTCGGATTACGAAACAGACAAGCGGTAAATCAGCTTCGGTTCCTGAATTGCGGAAGTGCTCCAGAGGTAAGAATCAGATGCATAGCGATCCTCTTGGTAAAACGGCTTTTGGTAGTGGTCTACAAATGAAACTGTCCCCTTAGGGTCTGAAGAGTGAAGGTCGAAATAGGACCGGACTCAGAGCGTGAAGTGGAGAAGGAAGAGGTAAAAGGACCTGCCATGTTTGTATGAATTGAGAGTGGAGTGAGAGCGATGCAGAAAAATAAAAATTAGAAAACCTTAGTTATATTACATGTCTTTTGCCGCCGTCTGCGGGGGCGGTTCATGTTCGCTGACTACCCATTTGCAGTATACCCCGTTTTTAAGCCTGTTGCTCATCATCCCTCCTCTCTTCCACTTATTCATCATTCTCCCTCGCTCATCCCCTTCCCCTTCTCTCCTTTCTTCTACTCGCAATCGCCTGGCATCTCCGTCTCATCCCCGCTCCTACTCCTACCCACTTTTCTAATCCACAACCCTATCGATAGGATACCATCTGTAATACTCAACTTGCACAGTGTGAACTTGCCACCCTTTCATCATCACTTTCGCCATCTTCATCGCCGGTACCCAGGACTTTATTACAAACGCGCACACATCCCAAGGCATCGAATGGTACAGGTCCTATCTCCATACTCCCTTCCCCTATTGTTGTATGTCGAATTCAGCAACTGCGAGCCACGACAAGCACGACCAAACCACTGAAGGAATCAATGGCGACCTTAAGGGACACGCACGCCAAACTTGCTTTCATCTATTTGCTATCCACCTTCTTTGCCTTCAATTGTCATTTCTGTTTAGTCCAATGCCTCTCTTGCCTCTTTCAATTGGTTTAACCATTTTTACCTCCCTGCCGTTTACGATATTCCACAGGAGTTTGTTTTTTTTCGTTAAGAAAAGGTCTGACAATACTATCTGCCTCAATTTCCCTGTTCATTAGTTCACGTTCCGTTCCTCGACCACGGCTGTCATCCTTGATCATTAGACTATTTCCTATTTCACAAAGAGAGTAGTATCTCGGTTCAGTTGGTAAGATGTCCAATTAACCCCGGTTCGTTATAAAATCCGCGTGGTGCGTTTCAAAAGTGTCACACAACTGATTTCAGGAACCAAACAAATTATTTTTAATAGACTATCGTCCACTCCAACACATCATGACTTCAAACACAGGCGTACAGTCGAGGCTCGGTCTTGGAGGCGTGAGCGGTTTGGCATCCTCACTTCGGTCTACTGTCTCAGCCTCGGGAAACAACAATAACTACAGCAATAATAACAACAGCGGCCAGAGCCATAATACCGGTGGGTTCTCACGGGGACCCTACCAACAACGCGACATGGATGCAACCGTACCTTACTCGGACGATAGCACAGAGGAGGATGAGGAGTATAGCTCTTACATTCAAGAACAGGAACAGCAATTCCGAAAGCAGAGCGGTGCTCAGGGCAACAATGACATAAATAATTCTGGGAGCACAGCGAATCTTCATCAGATGCTCCGTGAGGATGACGACCAAGACCAGCAACATATGGATCTGGATAATAACAATGAGCTCCAAGCTCGTCAGAACGAGATCTTGGAGGACGATGATGAAGATTTTGACGACGAGGAGGACGAGGACGAAGATGAGGATATGGATGACGAGAGGTCAGAGGTCCTGTCATTAACTGAAGACGATATTGATTTCAATCTGGTCTATGCGTTCCATACCTTTGTGGCTACGCAGGAAGGCCAGGCCTCTGTTGTCCGCAATGATTCATTGATGCTGCTGGAAGACACGAATGTGTACTGGTGGCTGGTCCGCGTCCTGAAGACGGGTGTTATTGGATATATCCCTGCTGAGAACATTGAGGTAAGCAATTAACAGGAGGCGATCACGTTCATTAACAGTCTGCAATGGAGTCGAATTTTTGTAGTTTTGTATCTGATCCTCTTTTTTATGTGCCTGGTACAGACGCCCTTTGAACGTATGGCAAGGCTGAATAAGTATCGCAATGTTGGACTCTCAGCCCCTGCCCCAGAATGGGGAACATTTGACGACCCCATTCAACCCCTGGATGCTGCGACACTCGTGGAAAGGTCCTTAAATCGGAAATCCGTCATCTTTAACTCGCAAAACGAATATTTTGGAGCAAGCGAGACCGAATGGGATTCTGAAGACGACGGTGAAGAAGACGACGATTTGGACGAATATTACGAGGGCGGCGAAGACGCTGACGAAGGCGAGGATTCAGATAGACATGGCGAAGAGGGCTCTGAACAGGAGGATAGTCGGTCTGGAAAGACGGCTCTACAGCTGGAAGCCGAGAGAGTCGAGCAAGAAATTATGGACGAGCAACGGCAACAGGAAGAGCAGCAAAAACAGCGGCAGCAGCAACAACAACAGAGATCGAGAGGCCAACTATATGGCGTAGATGATTCCGAGGAGGAGGAAGAACAAGAGGAAGAGGATGTCATTACGAACCGCCATCGAAGACCGCTCCTGGACGAGGACGATCTCGTGTTCAGCGACGAACCCCGCAAGATCTCATTAACACCGACGATTGCACAGGACGATGTGAGCGCCGCCAGACTCCAAGCGCCACCCGGGAAGGCCAAGAAGTTACGCCTGGCAGATGACGAGCCTTCGAACAACCCTCGATCTGGTGCAGAACAGCAGAAGCAACAAGGATCCAGTCTCGGTCGGTCTGCAAGCTTT
Source organism: Gamsiella multidivaricata (assembly GCF_025024155.1). Taxonomy (NCBI): domain Eukaryota; kingdom Fungi; phylum Mortierellomycota; class Mortierellomycetes; order Mortierellales; family Mortierellaceae; genus Gamsiella; species Gamsiella multidivaricata. Next base: position 74,024 of record NW_026251825.1, read on the forward strand.
GATGCGGAGGAAGAGGACCGCCAGCAGATGCAGAAGCGGATGCAGGAGCGCACGGATGCCAAATTGGCAGCGATTCTCGGCGAGAAGGACCAGGCGTCTAGCAACCGAGGAGCCAAGGATGACCAAGAATCAGCTCAGGCAGCGGAAACCGCCAAGAAGCCCGGCAAATTCAAAAGTCTTTTCGGAATCAGCAAAGGCTCAAAGGATAAGGATAAAGAGCGTAAGGAGAAGGAGCGTCTAGAGAAGGAGCGCCTTAAGAATATGATGATCAGGGGATCTTCATCATCTGACAGCAACAGCGCTAATAACAGCGGTGCCGACGGTAATGTCAACGGCGCATCCAGACCACGAACCAACTCCGATGGATCGATAGCCTTGGCCAGTGGGCAGAACACACCCATGTCGCCCACCTTCCAGTCCGATATCAATGGAGAAACATCGCAGGAGATCATTACGCTTCGTGTATACCCCGGCAATGTCGACTTTGGCGCTTCGATGTACAAGACGGTTGTGGTCAGTCCTACAACTATGGCCTCAGAGGTCGCTAACCAGGCTGTCGTAAAGTTCAAGCTGGCGCCGGATGGCGTTGCGTCTGCCACAGACTTCTTCTTGACTGTCCGCGGTGTTGATGGTGGTAAGACAATATTTAAGCTTTTACTTTCTCATCTAGGAGTACTTCAATCTTGATAACTAACCAGAACTGCTCTATCACATATTTTTCTAGACGAGACAGTGCTGCAACCAACGGACAAGATCATGGCTATCTACCAGTCGCTCACGGCCCATCTTACAACGCCGCTCCCGCCAAACCACCGCCTCTCTATTTCTTCAGTCTCCTCCATGATGTCTATCAACTCTATTAGCTCTCAATATTCGAACCCACCCTCGACTCCTACAAGTCCCAACTCTGTACGTCGTATCGGCTCCGGAAAATCGGACCCTCACCAGCGATCGATTCGGTTCTTGCTCAACAAAAAAATCCGCAGGACTAGCTCCATCTCCTCTGTCCCCGGAACTCCGACGACCCCAACGACACCGACGACACCGATAGCCATGCAGGAAGACACTTTCTGGGTTAAGGTGATCTGCATGGCTCAAGATCTCCCGCAAACGATGCTGTTGCTGGACGGTATGGGGTCCGCCATGGACAGGAACGACCCAAGAGCGCAAGGGCAGATTACGGCTACCAAGGTTGAACACTGGTTGCCCATGCGCTCGAATTCAAGCGCCGGAGATGTGGTCTTTGAGGCTTTGGAGAAAATCAACATTCGCTCTGGGGTGGTCGATGGTGTTCCAGAACGTGTCTTGGCCGCGAAACGCAACTCGGCGCCAAATGGTGTTGTGGTTGAGTACCAATTGGGTTTGCGGTTGAACGGTCAAACGTCGCGTCGGGCCAAACAGGGCGATGAATTACACCTAGCTCCTCAGATGTCACTCGTCCGATGCTTCGAGGAACATCAGTTGAGCCCCGTCCGCCGGTCTCCTAAGGCGGATGTCGCGTCGATGCCATTGACACCTGATCATGTATTTTATCTGCGTAAGGCAGCCAAGTCAATTGATGCCGAAATTAAGTACGAGCAACAGCAACAGCAGATACAAGAGCAACAGAAGCAATCCACCAAGAAGGTCCCTGCGCCTTTGCAAGCACAGGCACTTCGATCCGGTGTAAACGACTCGCCCAAGAGTCCTCTCTTAACTAGCCCCACTGGCATGGCCAGCCCACGGTCTCTGCGTAGTCTGCGTAGCATCGAAGATATTCAAGTCAGCGACGCCAATCTCAACGGTCCAGCCTCGCCAGCATCTCCGGGTCTGCATCAAGCATGGGCAGGCGGCCGAAATATGAACGGTCCTGGATCTCCCTCGCCTGTGGGCGCCGATGGCAACATTCGGATCCCTCGCAGGACTGACTCTTCAGTCTTAGGACCCACAAGCCCCACTCATGCCAGTATGCATGATCACGCCTCGTCCGGCCGACCGAGCCCTACAATGACGCAGCAAAGTATGATGGGTTCTAGGACACCGACTCCAGACCATGTCGGAATGGGTGGTCATCCTGCGGGAGGACGCAACAGATCGCCGAGTGTCAGTCAGGGCATGCGTCCAGGCCAGGCTCCCTCACCAGCACCTTCAACCGAACAGGAGAATTTGCGGTCCTCAACTCCTGAGAGGCCTGCGCGTGCCGAACGACAGCGTGCAACCTCGCCGTCCATGACACATGGTCCCTCTCCTTTGTCCTTGACAGCCATGATGCTCCAAGACAGTAACACAAACGGCGCAGCGAATGTAACAGCAGATTTGGGTGCACCGAACGATCGACCTCTTTCGATCGCACCCTTGAGCATCAAGAAGAATGCCACCCAAGGCATGGACATCGTTCTCAACAAGGGTGTGATCAGGTCCTCACGTTTAATGAATTCGAAGCAGTACCGGTACTCGTTTATTCCGACACAAGGAGGCGATGAAGTCGATATTTCGGAAATTATTGAGGACATCCTGGGTGAGGACGGCAGCGATGATGCGGAGGAGGAGGAGGAACTTCAGCATCTCGCGGTTGAGGAAGATTTCTCGAGTTCTCCTCGTAGAGCTGCTGGCGGTCAACCTGTACGCGTACCTTCGAACGGTAGCCGCACGGGAGCGAACACAGATCGCGACCGTTTAGAACTGCTCACCAACTCTTCTCGTGGCGGGAATACCCTTATGAAACTGGAGAGGGTCTTGACGAGAGAAGTCGAGTCTGAGAAGGCTACCACTGCGTCATTCAGATCAAGGTCCGATTCACCAAGGAGCGTGGATGGCGTCGCTATACAGAACCAGAGCAGGACATTGGATTCCCAATCCCATAGCAGCAAGCGCAATAGCGATGTCGAAATCCAAATCGCGTCGCTCGCATCAATAAGTACCAGATCGGCGTCTCCTCTGCTCGCAGACCAACCGCCATCCGCAAGGGTATTGGACGCTGTGCCTGGTTCACCACGCTCACTTCGACCGTCTTCGCCCTTTGGCATGATGGCCAAGCCCACACTGCTGTCGAGCCCCAGTTCTGTCGGTGGCAGCAGGTCCTCGCCATTGAAGGAGAGCAGCATCGCTACTGGTGGTACGGACACTATTACAACATCAACAGTCGTTCAGGATGGAAACACTGCACGTTCGTTTTCACCAATCCCAAGGCGTCTACAGTCGCCATCACCAGCATCGAGGCAGAACACAAACGCGTCCCCAGCTTCATCGCCCAACATGCGACCGATCTCGCCTTCAACAGGAGCAGGAGCAGCGGGAAGTGGACGAGCAAGTCCAGTATCTGTGCGGTCTAACTCCGCAGCTTCAATCTCTTCCATCACCTCGGCCCGCAACCGATCTGCCAGTACCAGTGTGGCGGATAACAATAATACTTCACGACTCGTCCACCTGACCCATAGCAACAGCAAGAATAGTAGCACGACGAGCCTTAATAGTACGAGCAGCAAGGGAGAATGGCTCCTGTCTTCGGATTATAATACCGGTATGCAGGACCTATTGACGCTGGTTCGAGCGGGACGGTCTAGCTCTGTGAGTTCGCTTCCTTCTTCTGGATCATCGATGCGACCTCTTATTGGCAAGGATGGAAAGATTGTCGCGTTGCCGTCAACAATCAAGGCGTCGTTACTGAGCAGCAGTAGTAGGGGTCGATCACCGTCCCTGTCACAGTTACATCAGGGGTATTTGGATACCCAGCAGGAGAAACAGCAGGGGCAGAAGCAGGACTTTGACCAGGGTGATGGAGAGAATAAGCAGCGCAATGACAGTAATGATAAGACGGCAAAGGACCAGCAGACGAGGATGATGCTGATGATGTTGAACGAGTTGACGCTCAGGGACGTGCAGGAGGAGTGTCATCCAGAGGTGTATGATTGTTGGAAGAATGTGGATGCGGACCTTGACCGGGTTGAAAGGGTGAGTTGTCGCTTTTTTTTTTTGTACAAATACACTTGATGTGGGTATTCTTTGTTAACGTGCGGTTGTTGTTGTTGTTGTTGTTGTTGTTTTTCATTCCCTTTCTTTTAGGAACTTGACGAACTGCTGGTCACTGTCAAGGCTTCAATACTCTAGAGAACGACAAGAACAAGTAGAAATGAAAGAACGCTATGAAACGACACACACACACACACACACACACACACACACACACACACACACACAAATATACACATTTGTTACGAATAAACCGCATGACCATACTACTCCCACAGTGCCAATGTCTAAAGTATCCTCAGTGCTAAATGTTCTGGTTTGCTTTGGGAGCCCCTTTTCACATATTAATCCAGCATTCTTGTGCAAAAATGATGGAATTCTACTTAGGAAACGCGATCTTGAACCCCATGGTGTGGTTGGCTTTGTTGAATACGTAGTTTAAGCCAAAGAATGATGTGGTGCGTTTTGCAATTGGTTGATCAGGCCATAGGTAAGATAGCAAAGCCAGCATTCGTCTATGCAGCTGACCTAGACCTTTGCAGCATCGAGCGCCATAGTAAAGTTGCTTCATCGCAAAGCAACAGTACTTCGTTAATAAAACCCAGCTTTGCTGCATCGTCCAGTGCGCTCAGCACCGAATGAGCTGATTCAACCAAGAGCAATTCCATTTGGTAGATTGCTTGCACAGCGGGGAGACAGAGCAGACTTTGTCAGTCGCGCACCGATCTGTGTCGCTGGAACGCGCCCAACCATTCCAAGTGAACGAAGCAGTTTCGCCAGGCTGAAGCCTGTTCTTGGGATAGACACTGGCGTCGTCTGAAATTTTAGCTTACATGCTGCTTTAGCACCAAGTATCGATGGATTCGCTGTTTCCATCCTACTCCTCTAGGCGTGAATTTCATAAAGCAAAATTGGAGAGCAGACTTAGACCTTTCATCAATGAACCCTAGAATGCTCCAGAGACTGTGATCGGCCTCAATAGCCAAACGGGGGCCTCCCGCATTGTTGATGAGAAACGCCAAACATTCCATCCACATGGTACTTCAGATATTAGAGAATTGCGGCACTTAGCCCGGTGCATCACAACAGTAGCAGATACCAGACCGATTACGGAGGTCGGAAAATGCACTTGCGTATCCAACAAATATCCCAGGAGCAAAAGCTTTGAACGCATTTTTGATTTTTGAGACGAACACGTCTGATTGGCTGCATACTTTTTGGCGCAGCGGTCCTGCGTCTCGTCGGCAGTTGCCACCAAAAAATGTCAACAGAAAACGACGCTCGTCTGTTGCCAGACCGTCAATTGGACATCACCTCCCACATCCCTCGTCGTCGCCGTCGTCGTTGTTGTCGTTGCTTGTCATCGTCATCATCAGCATGCCCCATCCTCAACTACCCTAACCGCCGCGCAACTGTCATCTCCAGACTCGATCTCAAACACTAATCCTCTCCCTCTCTACAATGACCGATCCACCCAAGCGAAAGAGCACCTCCAAGAGTCCACCCATTCTCCCTGCAGAGTTCCTCACCCCTGCGCCCCCTAACTTATCGCCACGCGTTTCTCAGTCGAGAAACACCTCCAGCGATATTGGTGTTCTCAAGCTATCGGGTCAGGTCTCGCAAAACGATGACCGTCTACCACTGCCGCACACCCACCAGACACAGGCCAGCGGCAGCGAAAGCAGCGGTAGCAGACCCAATGTGTCCATCACAGATCTTCCAGTCCTAGATGACTCGCCGGCCAACTATCCGCCAGGTATGTTTATTGCATTCCTGTAATGATTATCAATTAACTTCACATTCTCACACAATGTCCTGGATTGATATGGTCTTGCTTACTAACTGATTGCACCAGGCCATCCCTACACTCAAGTCGTTTCCTCCTCCTCCTCCTCCTCCTCGATGTCGTCGAGTCAAACAACCACCCAATATACCCAGTACCACCATGAGTCCGAATCTCAATCGACCGAAATCCTCTCCGTCCCGGTGCCGGCGTCTACTATACCTGAGAATGCGCCATATGTTGTAGAGGTGAGTTTCTCTCATTCTCATAACTCTACAAACTCGTTCTCTGAGCACAACACTTCCGGAGATTCCAGTGGCAACAGAACTAGCAGCAGTATCGGCGCCGACACAAGCGGATCCATGAACAGTCGCTCGTCCGATTCCCAAAGTTCGCATATCAGCTTCTACCAGGCCGACACTTCGACTCCCAGACATACCCCTGTCCGTACTCAAAAGTCTACGCCCTCCGATTCCGACCAGTCCCAGCACTCGCCTCTAGCCAAGATCACGTCTCAACAACAGTACAAGCATCGCCAGACGTCCTTGGAGATACATTCTCAAGATTCAGGGCCAAGCCGAAGCAACCATATCACCACTATCCCGGAGCACGAAACTATTGTGATCCAGGACGATCCCTCTCAAGCGAACGAAGCATTTGGGACTGACCCCTCTCTCGAGGAAATCGAAGCGGCATTCGGCCCGGAGACGGAGGAAGTGCACAGATCTAGCCAGGAGGCTCAAGTTCTATCCGGCTCAGGTGTGCTGGAGGCGGAAGGAATTGGTGTAATCCGGGAGAGCTTGACTTCTCAAGACATTCCTACGGCGACTAGCTCGATGCCTGCGCCTACCAAAACCAAGAAGCGTGGTGACAGAAAGTCAGCGAGTCATCCCTCGAGCACTTCCTTGGATCCGGGTGCACCAGACTACGAATACTTGACCAGCGACGATGATGATGCCAGCCGATCGACGCTAAGCAACAGGTTGGACCTTCAATTGTCGGAATCGCAGGTCAATATCTCTATTTCAGCGCGATCTCGAAGACTGTCTAGCACTTCGATTTCAGGAAACCAAAAGGACAAGCCCTCTTCTCCTCCTCCTACTACAACGCCTGCTGTTTCTCCTCCTGGTAATGAACTCACCGAATCCGTGAGCGCTGCTGCAGACAAACGATCTGCGGGTTCAGTATTGGAAACCCAAGAAATCCCCAGCTCTGTTGGTTCTGGATCACCATTCACTTCCAGAACGCGCCGATCAACACCGCCACGTTCAGAAGGTAGGACATCAACGTCTTCTCGTCAACTTCGGTCCCCGCGGTCTCCTCACCGTGGCACTTCGAATTCGCAAGACCTGCCTTCGTCGCAAGCAAGCAGCTCATCCGACACGTTTATACGACGTCTGCAATCGGTGGCATCCCAGGATCACAACGATGACGATCATGTATTTACTGCCGTCCCGAAACGTCGAAGGATCAAGACCATCGAAACCGAAATCAGCACGCAGCACGTCGTTTCCTCCATTGGCGATGAATTTTGGGAGAGCTCCGAGACGGTGGCTGCTACTACTACCGAACATGAGACCCGATCTCGATCGGGGTCTCAGGATATTTCGTCTTTTCCAGAGGAGGATATTGCGTCCTTTCCAGAGGATATGCCGTCAGAGCAAGATATGGAGAATCCATTGCCTCTGGAGCCAGAGATCTCTAACGAGTCCGAACAGGAAGATGATCCCCTTAGCCTCACGAGGAGATATCAGCGAGAGGCGCCTAGTCCGCCTTTCAAAAACTATCCACAACCTCGAACAAGCCAGACCAAGGAGTTTCGCAGACGCGGTTCGTCTCAACATTCTCCGCCGTCTACACCAACTCGGCGCACTACTCTGCGACGTCTCCGCTCCACAACCGAGGCAGTGCGTCAATACAAGGTTGACGATGCTGTATGGGGAGTCTGGCGCAAAATCTACTATGCTGGCGTGGTAACTCGCAAGAACACGGATAAGTACGAGGTCCGCTTCTTAGACGATGACATTAGCACCTGCGACGCCTCGAACATGAGGCCTTTGAAGCTCAGACTTGGGACCAAGGTGATGGCAATGAAGACTGAGACCATGGACTACCCCGCAATGGTCGAGGGTATTCATATGACCTCTGACCTTCAGCAATCGCGAGTGGATGTGCGCTTTGATCACGATAAAGCAGAGGCCAATTTACCATTGCGCTGTATCAATTTAAGCGAAGACATGATGGCTGAGTTGGACAAAGATATGGACTGGGACCAGGAGGCGGCACGCCCAAGTCCACAGTCTCGTTTGTTCATTCCAGAGACATCGATCACCCTATCCAGGCACTCTAGCTCTGTATCCGCTCCTCCAGGTACACCTCGCAAGAACAGAAGTCGGGAAGCAGCTTTTGAACGAAGCACCTCCATGTCCGCGACTCCAAGTCGCCGTGCCCGAGGTAATTCCGCCCAAGGTGGAGGACCATCGACCCCAAGCCGGCGTCCAAAAGGTAACGATTCTAGGCATGGTGTCAATGGCATTTGCTGTACTTTCCATTTCCATCAAAGCTATGTCAATCAATTAACTATGCGTCGCCTATAACTCTATACCTCTATGGACATAGACATTTTCAAGGGCTTGCACTTTGTTCTCACGTTCACCAAGGATGCCGAGCCAGGTCTAAGTAAGCAAACTCCCGTCTTTATATTTATGCATTGTTTGGTGCAAGATTTATCTACCTAATTTTTTAACGATGTACTTCCAAAAACTCCATAGGTCGTGAAACTGAGTCCAGAATTAGGGCTGGTGGAGGGGTCGTCCTTGAAAGTTTTTGGTCGTTTTTCGACACTCAGCGTCCGCCACTATCAAGCTTGCGCCTCATCGCCCATAAGCCGGTCAGAACCCAAAAATATCTCCATTCGCTAGCTTTAAATGTGCCCCGTATTTCTGCTAAATGGGTTGAGACTTGCAGTAAGGATGTAAGTTGTACTCGAGAGCCAAAGTGAAATTGTCCGTGGTTTATTTGTCCTGTGTCTTAATTATCGAAACCATTAACTCTAGGGCGAGCTATGGCCGTACTGCTCTTACATCCTTCCCACTGGCGACTCTACAGAGCTTGGGACGACGGTGTCTAGCAGCCCTTCCAATGACGGCGGAGTCTTTGATGGACAAAAAATTGCACTATGCGGTAACCAAAATTTCAAGGTAAGAATGATAAATAACGAAAAAGAACGAAAACTCATATGATCGTATTTCGCTCGTTGACTAAACTCGAGTGTTTTTTTCATTTCCGACCCATGATTGGTGCATATAGAATTATTGGGAGCGTCCCTTGAAGGCTGCTGGAGCCGCATCAGTAGTGACGATCACGCCCAAGACTGATACCACGGACTGCCAGGTTGATGTCATGGACTGCGGCCATATAGTATTCCAAGGTCCCAAAAACTACAAGCAATTTTGTGAGGAATACCAGCCAGACCCGGAAAAGCCAGTGGCTCGTTTATCGCAGGAGTGGTTGATCCAGTGCCTGATCAACCAGAGAGTGGTGGCTATTAAGGGACACCCTAGCTATACCGAGTTCGATCAGAGAGCTGCATCCTCATCAGCCACTGAGGGCAGCTCATCTAATGCGTGATTGCCGTCCATGAACACTTTGGCTATTGCCTTTTTGGCCGCAACAATTTGATTCCCCCATACAGCAGTTTCGGCAATAGAGTTTTAAGAAATAAAGGATCGAGTCGGCCATGCATGTGCATCATTCGTTTGCATTTGTAATCGACGTGTTTTTGTTCTGTGTCACCAGAAGGAAATACGACGCATCGCATGGTTTGTTTGCATCTAACAATCGTGTTTATCTCCTGATTAAAATGTGCGGGATACTAGTAAGGGGGACGCCTTTCTCTATGTGTTGGGGTCGTCGTGTCTAAGTTGTACAATGCTTTGGTAACGCATGCTGATCTTACAAAGTGAAATAATAGATAAAATGACAAAAGTAAGCAAAATACGGGACATTCGTTGGTCGTCAGGCGATGGCCCTTTAGTAAGAACCAACGTTGCCGCATCGATCTCCGATCGTCGTTTAGACCATGATTGGTGGCCAGGGTGCACGCTTGGGCTCGTAAGCGATCCATCCATCTGGTTTGGGGACGGAAGTGTCGTAGCGGAAGGCGTTCTCGGAGTCATCCTTGTGCTGCTTCAGACAATGTTCACGGGTGGAATCGCGTCTTGCGGAACTGGATTGGCAGTAATTACAGGTGTAGGGCTTGTAATCTGGGAAGTGCGTGTCGCGGTGACGCTTAACGGGATCCGAACGCGCACTATGGTAATCACAAGTCGGGAAATTGCAGAAGTAATGATAGGTGATCGGTTGCCCATTGGCTTGGTGTTGTGGAAGCTGCTGTTGACCAGCAACTGCTGTGTTCGGGTCCTGACCAATGGATCCAGTCGAAAAAGAAGAAGAGCTTGAGCCAGAGTAGGAAGATTCCGAGTCCGAATCCTCGAACATGCCGTTGGGGCCGTCGTGTGGGACAATTTGGTGGCTGTTGTAGGCGAGCATCTCGGATGGGGTGCAGTTCGAGTCCATAGCGGCGAGGATGTAACCTGACGTGAAATGAGCTACGGTTGTAATGAAAGTGTTTGGTCTAGTTTGTAGGGGGTAAGAGATGGGTTTGGCAGTGTAGCGAGTGAAACGTTGACGTGCTTTTTCAGTACGTGTTGAGATGGAAGCACAGCAGACGTTCTGCACAGATAAATATAAACCGAAGACTGCGTTACCTGAAATACTGGTGGTGTTGTTCGTTTTCGATTGATGAATCTGACGCGCTGAATCTGCTATTAGACGGCGAACGAATGGAAACAGTAGAAATGAATCAGTGTCAATTATTGGGAGATGAGATCGCGACGACATAAAAAAATATAACACAAATATCAAGGGCGACACGAATAAGAGAGAGGGAGTAGTTAAGAGCAAACAGATCGGGGGAGACGATGACGAAGGATATAAAGAGAACATAATAGAGATGACCGAAGAATCTGAACGAGCTCATGAGTACCAGATCGGTATGTTGCTCAGGCCGGCTAAACGCTCGTCATTGTACAGCAAGATAACATCAAGAACCGCAGAACGCAGATGATCGAAAGGAAGAGAAGTCGAAAGACATGAACAGAGGTGAAGAAAAAAATACCAGTATTGTGTGCTTTTGCTTTCCAAGCTGGAGAAAATGACGAAGCGTTGGTGGGGTTGGAGAGGGCTGAAAGTTGAAGAATGATAGCGTGTGTCTGCGTGAAGATCGTTGATATTTTGTCGTTTTGCTTTGGTGCCAGAAAATGAGATTTTTGTTTCCAAGGAGGATGGTGTACCGAAGGCGGGTATTTATACCTATACGTTTCCTAGGATTAAAAAAAGATAAGGGAAACGCGGCCTTTTGGTGTCACGAACCAGAAAAGCACGTATTGCAGGGTGCGCTTCTGCAGCTCACTCGCATCCCCGTGTGAGGATGGACTACCCTTCTTAATTTGGAGAGCAGGGAAATCTCAAACGTCGTCCGACAACGAAAGTCAGTGGAAGATAGTAGCTAGAAAGACTAGAACTGAAGTGGCTAGAGGGGAGGGGTCGAAGGAGGGACGGCAATTCAGAAGGGTCATACAAAACAGGGAGCATTTAGAGCACTGCAGCCTTAAATAAAAGGGACTAAGGCCATGTCCTCCTAGAAGCCGGAGTGCAAAAGTGTAGCTGTGCGATATATAACAAGGTAACAAAAGGGTCTAGAATGGGGGGTGCATGTACTACATGTATAAGAAATAGAACTGGAATGGGCCTCGCAACTATAATGCGGACCAGACCAACATACAGGAGGAATTGCAACAAAAAAGGAGAATGAATGAATGGAGTATCGAGCGAACAGACGGACGACCAGACGGACAAACAAGCATGAGGGGGTCTGGAGCCGTTACCATCTGTGCATCCCTGCAGATGCCGGCCTCGGACCTATTGGCGCAAAGGATTACCAAACCGGTGCTGTTTTCGAAAAAGGGATAAAATAAACTTAATTACAGACCACAGACCACAGACCACAGACTACGCCAAGACACCAAAGGACGAGCAAAAGAGGAAAGACAGTAAAGGATAAAAAAATTCTATATGATCAGAGGAAATGGACGAAACGGGCAAAACTAAGGAGGAGAAGGAGGAGAAGGAAGATGCACGGTTCAGAAATAGGCGGAGAAAAACATAAAGTGAGCAATCGAAACAGTTGTCAGGGCGGAGCACAAAAAAAAAACTGTCGTTGCACAAAGTGTACAGGTAAGATGAAACGCGGTCTCTGATTACAATGCATTACACTCTTTGCTCGCATGTCCCTCACTTCTTCCTCCACCTCCTCTTCCTCCAGGTAGCACAAAGCATGCGTCAGATGGTGGAAGGACTTCTTCGACCCAGCAGTGCACCCTCTCGCCTTTCGTTGTCCATCCCTTGGGCCTGAATAAGCTCAGGACGCGCTCATGCTCTCTTCATCAGGATCTCTGTGATATTGTTTTTCTTCTTGAGAGAAATTCATCATTGATAGGACCTTAGATCTTTAGCCGATGTCGAGAGGAAAATATACAATCAAGCAGGCACAAAGATACCTTTGGACCTTAGTTGATCTGGACCGTCGTCAAATGACAACTAAGTCCTCTCCTTTTCTTCTTCTGCTAATTTTTCTTGCCCTCGTGCGCCTTAAGAGACGAAAGTGAGGGAAAACTGCTTGGGTTGAGTTGAGGCTCAAAT